>NC_081194.1:34865655-35165655 GCF_902713425.1 Acipenser ruthenus
TTTTGTGAAGACGGGAAAACAGCTTAGCTGTCCCGTGTTAGGAAGGGGATTCCTGAAAGTTGAGTTAGCGTTCCAAGAGGAGCTAGGTGTTTGTTTTGCTTTGTATTTTGTTTTGTTGTGTTTATTAAAAAAATAGCGCAAACGCGCTTGAAAAATCCACTTCTGTGTGCTGGGTCGTAATTTTAAAGGGGCAACGAACCCGAGCGAGGGTCAATCGTTTACAATATATATATATATGTGTGTGTGTGTGTGTGTGTTTTGTTGTTGTTATTATTATTATTATTACGAGTGCTGTTTTATTATGTATTGTGTTTTGCAGGACAGGCGAAAACTCGTCCGCCATTTGTTATTATTTTGTAAAAGTATGATCCCTTTAATACAACTGGTCCTTGTAGCTATACATTTTAATACCAATGGACAGTCTATTGATGATGTCACTGTCTGTTTAATTTGCAAATTCAATGGAACACACGCAACCAGAAAGCAGAAAGAACACAAGCTGATTTTAAAACGTGGCACTTCAGAACCTTTTGGGATGAACATTCTACCATGAAGCCCTACTTGGCTTTATTTCAAATTAATTCCAAAACAAACAACTCACTGGACTCTATGGCATTTTAGCTGATTATATCCGAAACAACCTAAATACGTTTGTATTTCTGTTGTACTTTGTGCACCTTTACTATTACTTTAAAGTTTTTATTATATATACAGTCGCCACCTCCCACACCGTACAGGGTTATTTCAGGCAGCCATTTACATCGGACAAACAGTGTTTGCCATTCCCATTGATTTCAATAACAAAGGCATCATTATATCGTGTTAAGCACGCCATATATTTCGGGGAAACTCAGCTGTTTGGATCTCGTTATGTGCCATTCACATAAATTTAAATAACAAACACACTGCTTTATACTGTAGTGATTGCTCTTACTAATCCACAAATCGGATGTTTTCACCTAGTTACCTTGCCATTCACATAGATTTCAATAAAAAGGCAACACTTTACTGTAGTAAAAAAGCTTGACAGATCAACCAATCAGCTGTTTGCACCTTGTTACTGAGCGATTACCACTGTACTGTAACTTGGCTATTTAATCCCTGTACGCAGTGTTGTGTGTTTGTAAACTGTGTTATTCTTGCTCAGATCTGTTAGCGTTCACTGTGTGTTTTGGTGCTTGTGTGACTTAGAGCTGAAAGATTGCCTGTGAGTGATTGTATCGCTTAGGGGGGTGGGAGCAGGTCTGACACAACCAGTCAGAGATATAGAGTGTTGGACCAATGAGTGAGGAAGGGGGAGGGACTTGGGTGTGTGTGAGGAGATGACTGTTTGAAGAGAGAAGCGGATTTGGCGGTGGGAGAATTGAGAGAGAGAGAGAGTTGAGAGGTTTAGTTTGTGAGTGAGAAGAGAGGAATGAGAGCCACTGTTCACTAAAAGCTAAAAAAATTAACCCTTTGTGGTTGCAATTATTCCTATCCGGTCCAATGTCGGACCCTGTCCGACATCATCAAAAAAACGCAAAAAACGGGTTTCTAGTCGTTTTTTCTCCGGAAAAAGCCGAGAAAACCATTCAATGGCCAAGTGGGAGCGACAGGAGCCGAGACAAGCCGAAAAAAAGGGCGTATCTCATGAATAGTCATACTTGCCCCTGGCATCAGATAGGGGCGGCCATAAGGAAACAAGATGTCTGTTACGGACATTTGCAGAGCTTTTTTGAGATGTTATAGTAATAAAATAATGACTTGGATCGCATAATTGAGTTTGGTGATAAAACGAGTGATCAGGAGATGATTGATCGGTATGCACGACTATTATTATTATTATTATTTACTTATTGCATATGTGAAAGCGATAGCGAAAGAAAGGGTGGGGCGGGGCTGGAGATGCCTAGTGAGTGCTTTGTTGATATGCAGGGCCTTTTAAACCCGTTTGACTGTGGGGGGGAAAAAAAAAACTTTTAAACAGCGCGTCTAAAATTAACTGCGCATACGAAAATAAATTTGGACCTGACGCACCTGACACGCACTTAATAAATGGACTGCAAAGGGTTAATAAATACAGAGGTTTCCTACTGCTTTGAACCGCAACTGTTGTCTATCTTATGGAAACCCCGCAGCTCAGCGCTACAATATGTAAATAAATCCTGTTCTCCTGCAGAGCGTATCAACTTCAACCTCCGTCTAGATCTCCTGCCTGTCAGCGAATGATGTACTTTTTATTACATTCACAGGTTTTAATACATCTTTTTTATTAGTGTAATGAGTATCTTAATAAAGTCTGAGTCACAAGTCCTGACTTCGAGTCCGAGTCCTTGAAACAAATTCAAATCAATTTTCATTAAACTAGTGGTAATAGTAGGGAAACAGTTTACCTAACGGGCGTTGTCAGATATCCCTCAGGAAAAATGCACAAATAATAAAAAAAAATTACAAAAAAGATGATTTTGATTTATTTTTTCTAGCTAGATTATTTTACTCGCATGCCTTTTTCAACTTGCCTGTCACTATCTTCTTTTCTTTTGGACTTATGAGATTATAGATAAGCTTCAAGTTCAAGTTTGTTGGCATGGTTTTTCACTTTGATAAAAGCCATGAACTGGACTATAGAGCCAGTATGGCCCAGTATTGTGTACCAGTAAAACATTTTGTCAAGGTGATTTTATATTTTGGGCTTAGGCTGCATCATTTTCTCTTTGTATTTTAATTCCTTTCCTGCCTCCCGGCTGCTTCTTGGTTTTCCGTTACTATTGATGTTTAAGCAGAAGAACGTGACTTAGGATGACAGAGGGGTGATCGCCATGCTAACCGTCACTTTTGCAGCGAGCAACACTGACTGTGAAAGAGGGTTCAGTGACCTGAACTGAAGTGAATACCTACATAAGACAAAGACATACGACTATTCCACTTCATTACTTGGTAGAATAGTAGACTGTGATACACTGCTCCTTCTTAAAAGTACCAGCTGCAAAAGATGGCAAGGTCTGCCATAGTCATGTATATGAATATGCAACATTGCTTGGAAGAAGCAAATCCCTAGTTGCACTTTTTTGTTTCTACTTAAATCAATTGTTTATATGTATATATTTATCTCAACGTCCGGGCTCTGCACAAGCTCATACCTCTCGGTCGGCTTATCGGGCATCCTCTCCTAGTCCAGTTCACCGCAGCTCTCGTCTCTCAAATCGTAAAGTGGCAGCTCCTGACATTAAGAACATTTCATTTAATTTGTCAGCTTGCCAAAAGGAATTGTTTTCCCTATATCTCTCTGCAATGCAAGGCTATCCAAGTTTTGGTCACTTCAGAAATGACGTCACGTCAAGTCCCAGTACCCCTGCAACAAGATGCCCGCCATCTGGGAGTACGCAACACCGCTGTTCTGAATCCTCCAGCCACCTCAAGACACACAAGTCATTCAAATACTACTGCTACATCCTCCAGCCACCTCAAGACACACGAGTCATTCAAATACTACCACTACATCTTCCAGCCACATCAAGACACACAAGTCATTCAAATACCACCACTACATCGACACCCAAGTCATTCCAAATACCACCGCTACATCAAGACACCCGAGTCATTCAAATACCACCACTACATCGACACCCGAGTCATTCCAAATACCACCGCTACATCAAGACACCCGAGTCATTCAAATACCACCACTACATCGACACCCGAGTCATTCCAAATACCACCGCTACATCAAGACACCCGAGTCATTCAAATACCACCACTACATCGACACCCGAGTCATTCCAAATACCACCGCTACATCAAGACACCCGAGTCATTCAAATACCACCACTACATCGACACCCGAGTCATTCCAAATACCACCGCTACATCAAGACACCCAAGTCATTCAAATACCACCACTACATCGACACCCGAGTCATTTCAAATACCACCGCTACATCAAGACACCCAAGTCATTCAAATACCACCACTACATCGACACCCGAGTCATTTCAAATACCACCGCTACATCAAGACACTCAAGTCATTCAAATACCACCGCTACATAAAGAAACGTGAATCATTCCAAATACCACCGCTACATCAAGACACACGAATCATTCCAAATACTACTACTACATCAAGAAACGTGAATCATTCCAAATACCACCGCTACATCCTCTAGCCATGTGAGTCATTCAAATACCACCACCGCTGCTGCAACTACAACAGCTTCTTTGCCCGTCTCCTACAATCTTTGGCTTCCAGTACTGTTAATATCCCAACTGTCTTGTCTAATTTAGCAAACCTATTTCAAACCTTACAACAACCTGGAGCAAATCAATCTGTGATTTCTGCAGGCGTCCAGTAAGCCCCTGCTGATCACCCCCAGCCCCTGTGGACCCAAGTAGACTAATGTCATCGGACCCTGTTTGGCCCAGACGTCCTATTCTCCCTGCAGAGTGTCTCAGGTGTCCAGAAAACCCAGCCGTCATCTGTGGTAATCCAGCTGGCCCCTGCAGCACAATTTTCAACTCTGTCAGTTCCTGAGGGTCCAAGGGAACTCAGGAGTCCCATAACATGGGTCGTGGGTCTTAAGAGCCCAAACTCAAGCTCAATCACACCATTATCTACCTGTGGGCGTCCAGCAGGCCCCTGCACCCTATTCCATCTGATCCCATTCCAACTGTCATTCTAACCTTCCCTCCTTCTCTTATGTTCACTGCGGGCGTTCTGTCGGCCCACGCAGTTCACCAGTCACACTGTCCTTTCTCCCACTGTTTCCACTGGTTTTACTCTCAGATCTGCTGTTCCTCTGCCTCCCATTGATAACACACTTATCTTTAATCCAAGGCCTGTCTCTCTTTCTCTTAGCTATCAAATACTCTCAAGTGTGGATATTAATTTAGTCTCTTTGCTTATTAACTAGTTAGATAACATTAGCAGCAGAACAGTTGATTGCAGAGAACTCTCTATAACACTCAAGTCCCCAGACCCTTGCATGTTGAAATTGTTCGCTATTTCTGAATTCATTCTCGCTTTTAGTCATTATAGACATAATTTGTGAGGTTTACCTGGACAGGCGCCGCAAGCTAGATGACTACATATCAAATACACTTGACCTTTACATTGGAGGCTGTACATTCAATGACTATCACAAAAAGCTTTTTCAGCAAAAGCCACTGCCCGTTGTTATGCCGTTTCTTTCACTGGTTCACGGGTTCTTTCATGTTCCATATGTGCATCATCATCTCACTCCACTACACCATGCTCTCAGACCGCTTCATCTTTTTCTTCCTGTGGAAGGGTGGTGGGCAATTCACTGACACAAGGAGACAGTACTTTATTTGTAATGCCGCTCAGGCGCACTGATTTATTTTGTACAGTAGATGGCGCTGTTGTCCGTGGACTGGATACTGACAACAGTAACCAGAACCACGGTGTTTACCAATACAGGTACAGGCACAACAAGTGCTCGTAAATAATAATGAAAACCAAAGGCGAAAGAAAAAGGGAAAATAAAACACAGTAATAAAACTACAAACAAAAGTTCTGCTTCCGCAGTGCCCCCACTGCCGCTAAGCCGGTCAGAACGAGCCTCCGTCCTACGCGCAGTTACCCTATACACTGGGATGGCCGGAAAAGAGTTAAAGGGCCAGGTTGCCACAGTTTTTTCCTAGGAAAACATATTATGACAAAAACCAGTGTGTACTAATATTTACAGCTAATGCTGTGGTTACAAAATTACACTAGAGGGCGCAGGTGAAACAAGTTCCTGAGTGTGTTACGTATTATTATTATTATTTGTTTATTTAGCAGACGCCTTTATCCAAGGCGACTTACAGAGACTAGGGTGTGTGAACTATGCATCAGCTGCAGAGTCACTTACAACTACGTCTCACCCGAAAGACGGAGCACAAGGAGGTCGGCCAGGGTGTCCTCGGCTCACCGCACAACAGCGACCCCTGTAGTCTGGCCGGGCGCGTGCGGGCTTGCCTGTAAGCTGCCCAGAGCTGCATTGACCTCCTACGCTGTAGCTCTGAGGCAGCTGCAGGGTGAGTTCGCAGTGTGTAAAGAAGAGGGCGGCTGATGGCACACGCTTCGGAGGACAGCGTGTGTTCATCTTCGCCCCTCCCGAGTCAGCGCAGGGGTGGTAGCGGTGAGCTGAGCCTAAAAAATAATTGGGCATTTCAAATTGGGGAGAAAATAATAAAAACTAATTAAAACGAACTAAAACGACTAAATTATTAAAAAAAAAAAAAAAAAAAATGATACCATTTATGTTGTTAAGCCCGGGTAACGACAACGCGAGGGGCACTTCTGGAGAGGCATACAAGATTGCCGGATCATGTCTAAAGAGCTGTAGCTTTACTTAGAGAGAATTGCCAGAGAAGCGGGATCTTTACAACACAGTGGCTGTTGTGTGCATAATTGGCTTCGGGAATTCCAAGTTTATATTAGTGACTCGTATCGGAGTTACTGGGACTTCTTGCTGTGCCTCTCGCAATCAATACCCTGGCTAAGGAGCACAGTTAGCCTGTAAATTGTAGCCGACCACAACTGAAAGTGTACCTGTCTGATTCCTTATTTGGATTATAAAACATTATTGTAAAGCCTCTGTTTATGAAAATAAAACTTGCGTTTTCACATACTTTTCATGTGGACTGGTGTCACTTAACAAAGAACGTGTGCGCACTATTGGAATACAAAACAACAGAGTTTGTTACAATATATTGAGCGAAAGTGGAGCAAGACTTTTTGATTAAATTATCAGTAAAGCTATATCAGAGTGTAACAGGGTGATGTTACATACATGGGTCTTCACTAAATAATACTGAGGCAGACACAGAGCATTGGGTGTTGACATGCCGCACAGCTGCCAGATTTACAGTAGGGTACCAGCAATGGTAGCCCTAGTGTCACATTTAATAAAGAAAAGAAAACAAACTTAAAAATAAAAGTTTGTCAGTTGTCAGTCCATAAGACGAGCGCTAGTCCCACTAAAAGGAACGTCCCACTCCAGGAACCTACTACTCTACGCAAACCTTCTCTACACTGTTTGGGATCAACATCCCCTAAACTGACCTATTTTTGGGCTCCCGGAGTCCCGGCATTCTCACGGCGATTCTGGCCTCTTCAAGCAGGCTTTTCAAATGGCCTCAGCTAGGCAATGCCTTCATGTGTACCGTCTTGGAGTGGAAGGGTTTCGTGTAGTAGTTCTCTCCATGGAGCGGACGCTTTCCTCCTTGATGTAAACAAAGCGCCCCTCTGTGTAGTATGGCGGTGCAGCTGCCTTCTCATTTCCTGCTGGCGTCTAAATTGCCTGTCTACTTTTCCAGGTGAGCTGCCTAAAATAGTTATTTAGAAAATATAATATATATATATATATATATATATATATATATATATATATATAAACGTTTTTACAGTGCTTGTATGTTCCAGGGAATAGTATTCAAAATATTTATTTTCTTCCAGTAAAATTGCGGCAATTTCCACAATGTAAGTCGAGTAAAATATTCCTTCTCTGAGGGTATTTCGTTTCCGGACTTATGTTTCTATGGACACCGTGAATCGTGATAGACGAATCAGTTTTGAGCTTACAGGTGATGTTGGTGATGAAGGTTGAACGAAGGACAGTGGAGGTGAGCAATGCCACAGCTTATTGCTATTCATAATTTTTATTGAAAACTTTCAGTAGCTGTAAGCTTATGTGTTGACTCTTTTTTAGATGTCTCTCATTGCCATCAAAACTAGGGTTACCAGATTTTCATAGTAAAAAATTGAATATTTTTTTTTCCAGTTCTGCTCTTTTTTGTTGTTTTAGTACATACCAATAATTTTTTGTGACTTCAGTTGAATCCTGTTGTCAGCAGCTTAAATTCCTCCTTTTAGTTGTATCAACTGTTGTTTTGTTAAAAACAGTGATTCTTTAGTGATTTAACTGCATATTTTTATATTTTACAACAAAGAAAGAATTATAGAGACGGAGTTAAGAAAAGTGTATAAACTAAAAAGAGATGATCTACTAGATTATAAAAATAGAGATAAAAAGGTCAAAAGAGTCCCATTAATAATGACTTACTCTAAACTTTTGCCCAATATTTCTAAGATAGTTTGGAAACACTTGCGGATTCTACATAATTCAGAAAAATTAAAAAAAAGTATTTCTTAAGGCCCCAGTTGTAGCATTCAAAAGAGAAGCTAATTTAGGTGATATTTTAGTTCACAGTAAACATAAGAATAATTGACAAAATAGGTTCTACGAACAAATGCACTAGTAGATGTAAAGTGTGTAAATACATAGACAAACGTAAAAATATAATTAAACATAAGAACACCACATATCCACTAAAAACTAATACCTACTGTAAAAATAGCAATGTTGTTTATGGAATAGCCTGTGACAAATGTGATGAAATCAAATATGTTGGAGAGACTGGAACTACTTTATATAAAATAATTCAGAACCACCTTTCATTAATTAGAAATAAAAAAATGAATGAACCAATAGTACAGCACTTCACCAGTCAGGGACATGACATAAATGATGTAAAGTTTGTAGTATTAGAACAGCTCAAATTAGACAATGCGACATATAGAAGAATAAAAGAAAGTAAATGGATAAATAGACTGAACACGATTATGCCAGCGGGACTCAACAGAAAAGAATGAACTAATTAACTTCAATAAATATATAACATTTAAATAAATAAACAAAATTCATTCAAAAGTTGTGCATGCTGATGCGCTGGGGAGGCCAAATCTAGACTGATCCTCAGAGCCAGCATTGCATGATATAATAAAAATATAAGTTTATATAAAGTAGTGTTAATTAGAATTAATACAGATTCAAAGATAGAAGTAAAAATGATGTCACAATATATAAAACACCATTACATCATGTAAGAATAAATCATGAATTTGAATGTAAACAATAACAAGCAGTTGTCATGCCGTCAAAAACCTATAAATACCTCCAATGTTTGGATTCAAACACAGGCTCCCTTGAGAAAGATATGTACAACATATCGAAACGTTGGGCAGCTGGCTCTTTGAGCTAAAAAAAATAAATATATATATATATATATATACTGTAGAAATGTATAGAAATTGCAACAAAAACTAATTTCTGAAAATTGTGAAATAAACAGTGTTCAAAATCTCAGTTCTCACAAGTGCATTTTTATTTATTATTATTTATTTATTAATGCACTTGCACATTCTCGGACTCTGTAGTCAATGAGAAACGGCGCCATGAGAAAGTATGTATACTCAGAATCTTGGAAGAGAAAAAATAAATGTAAGGACTGGTTGGTTCAACATGCGAAGGAAACATGTACAGTGTGAAAGATGTCTACTACACAAAACAAAAGCAGGTACAAGTTCTTTATGGAAAATTAGACAGACCATATTTGTCACACAGACTAGTGTGTTTCCACACAGAGGTAATATAGCTTACACAACGCTTCATTGGGCATGCGCCAGTACATCTGACAGTACATGCGGAAGTCAAGAGATGCTCCAGAAGAATGATGGCTCAGAAGAGATGCTCCAGAAGAATGATTTTGGCAGTGAGGCATTATGCAAATGTTTGGACGCATACAGATTATTATACAGTGACCAAATACATTCGGAATAGCAAGGTGGGATAGTTTATGTTTTATTTGTCATGTAGTGCTGATGTAATATGTTGATTAACTGATTGAAACCGTCCCTGCATACTTACTGACTAGGAATTGGGGTAATGTGTTTTGTGTAAAGTAGTATATTTCAGTATATTGGTCTGCATACCATTTATATAGACATTTTCAGGCTCATTATGATATGTATATATATATATATATATATATATATATATATATATATATATATATATATATACACTTATTTATTTATTTATTTTATATATATGGTGCGACCCACCAAGTGAACAGTCTGGCCTTAAATGGCCCTTGCTGCCAGATTTTTCCGTTCAAACAAATTTTCATAACCATTTGATAGAGTTAAATCAGTGGTTAAAGCCTGGTTTCCAAACTAACCAATTATCTTTAAGGTGCAAACTACGATTACCACCCTTTAGTAAATATGGTGTGAATAAATCTCATCTCATTATTCACAGCGGGGTGCTTCATTTAAAGACATTATCATGCATTACCATACACATCACATATTCATTCTGATTACCAGAGTGTTGCACAATAAAATCAGTGTGCACCATAATATGCCCACTATTTTGTTAAGTTTAGTGCCCTTTCTAAATGAGGCCCTAAGAATATTTCTAGAAACTTAAAATTGGTCTTGTTTTTTTGTTTAGTTTTTTTGTGTTTTTTCTTTTTTTTTTTTAATAAAACGCAAAAGAAAAAAACAGAAATAGAAAACAAAACAGCTTATGGTTTACCTTTTTTTTTATATATAAATTTAGTCGTTGCCGCTACCACCCCTGCGCTGACTTGGGAGGGCGAAGACGAACACACGCTGTCCTCCGAAGCGTGTGCCGTCAGCCAACCGCTTTTTTTCACCCTGCAGACTCACCATGCAGCCACCCAAGAGCTACAGCGTCTGAGGACAACGCAGCTCTCGGGCAGCTTACAGGCAAGCCCGCAGGCGCCCGGCCAGACTACAGGGGTCGCTGGTGCGCGGTGAGCCGAGGACACCCTGGCCGACCTAACCCTCCCTCCCCCTGGGCAACGCTCGGCCAATTGTGCGCCGCCCCCTAGGAGCTCCCGTCCACGGTCGGCTGTGGAATAGCCTGGACTATACCTCGCGACGTCCAGGCTATAGAGCGCATCCTGCACTCCACCTTTACTGGATGTGCCACTTGGGAGCCCCCTGGTTTACCTTTTTTGTATTCAAATTTACTACCAATTAATACTGCTTCTTATCTTATGTCTTTGTTTTAGAAATGGCTTCACATGTTTATCTACTGTCTCACTTGGTATTATGGTATCTATATGATGTGACATTGTTTGTATTTGTGCCTGAAATATAATTTCTTTTTCATTGGTGTCTTTCTTTCCCCACTTTTTTATGTCAACATGGTGCAATACAGCACAGCAGCACAATATATCTTCTTGATTCCTGATAATTAATGACAATCTTGTTTTATTGGTAATTTTTCTAAGCATGCATGTTGTTTTATGTTATTCTAGCTGGTTCTACCAGAGTACTCCATCCATGTCCTTTTCTGTATAATGTTCCTGTGTGCCCAGGAATGGTTGACTGTTGGCCTGAATGTTCCCCTACTATTCTACAACATATGGAGGTAAGACTGTAGACTAGAATTTAAAATGGGTAAACAGTTTGCATGTTTGCTTCCTGATTGTAAGAGCAGTTTTGAACATTACCTGATTACCATAGTTAATGCATAACAATATTTAATAAAGCATAGTAAAAGCATGGTAAAGTATTGTTAAAGCACAGGTAAGCATTGTAAAGCCCTGTAAGGTATGTAAAGCATATTGCCGTGCACATTTACTGAGGTAAACTTTTATAAGGGTAGGCTCAACATTACATATAGTCCCACTTACATTTTTACATCCTATCACATAGATTCTACTCTATGGTGTAGCGTCAGAGTGGGTCATAATAGCATTCTGTGTATGAGATTAACAGCATTGTAATATATAGAGGGGGGTCCTAAGCCATTCTCTGTGTCTACTTGGTTTCTGGTCACAGACTCCCCTACTGACAAAGAATGCTTTTAAAAAGAGTCATAAACTAAAATACTAGACAAGTAGTTTATCTTCACCATCATTGAATAAATCCTTTGGCGCCAGCAGTGTCTTACAGAGGGCACAAACCAGACGGTCTTGGGTGCTTTGACACTTTGGACAGAGAACAGTACCCCTCATAAATACAGCCGACAGGGGAGAAACAGCGGACCAATTGAGAACAATGGGCCGTCTTGGAACGAGAACAGCCAATGGGAAACGCTCCACGTGGACTCAGGCACAGCCCAAAATAAACAAACTATCCAATCACAGGGGTAAAGAGAAAGTTACAAAAGCCTGAGCGTGACATTCAAACAAGGCTCCCAACATGAAATCCAAGGCTCTTGACAGACAAACAAGTCTCTGAACTTTGACAATCTGAAGATCCAGCCTGCGACCGACTTTAACAGAGATACCGTTTTCAGAAACTCTGATACAAGATAACTACTCTAGTGTTTGCCTTGGTGTGGGAGTCCGCTGCGTAAGTCTAAAATCCTAAAAGTACTTGTAATCAAATCTCTAACTTAGCCCTGATTGATCACCGGAGAAAGAGTTGGATGAACATTTGAAGTTGACAGAGATTGAAATATATTCAATCTATTGAGCTAGCAGTGCTGGAGTTTGCGGTGGAATATTCCAGACATAACCGGACAAAGAGTGCACATCTTGTGAAGGATTTGCTGTTTCAGTGGAATACCTAAATAGTTAATGACTCATGTTTTTGCAAAGACATTTCTTTCATACCCTGAAGTGGAGACGAAACGCGAGGAAGGCAGACCCCAGAACCTGGACCTGTGCTTACCAGAAGGAGAGCCTTCGAGCGCCTGTATTGTTGAAGACACGGATCAGCTGGAGGAGGCAGCGAATGTCCATTGAGTATTCAATAAGTGGTGTTTTAATCCTCTTATGAACTCGAGAATAAGCAGACCTTAAAGTAAAATGAACATTTTGTTTGAGGTAGAATGTAAGAAAAATATTATTGCTTTCAATTCATGCTTTGAGTTAATGAACACTGTAGTAATTGTTTGTGATTTATACAAATTGATGTGGGTTTACAAGGCAATTATCATTCTGCGTTTAAGGCTAGAATCCAAATGTTTAATATACCTTGCACACTACAATGGCATTACATTCCATAAGCCTCTCCTTACCCCACATTTCTTACATGTGTCAAGAGAACACAGATTGTTGTGTCAGGTCTCTTAGACTCGCATAAGAATTTACTAGAACCCAAATCCCAAACCTTACCTCCCTCCTGTTACTTGTTTTGGTTTTTTTGTTTTTTACTTTTTGCTGTCTACACTAATGAACCCTACCATGCAACAACTGAGGCCATCAAAACAAGTGCTGCAATTTGAATAGGAGTTAACAGATTCTTGTTTTTAATGGTTACCATAATACTTCTCTGATGGGTGTGATACCTAGACACATGAAACTTCATCATTACACTTGTGCTTTCATCTATGATTGAGTGAAAACTCCCAAGAGCTTACAGAAAAGTGGAGAAGAAACTTCAAGTGGGGTTAGTGCTAATAGAGCTCAGTTATCAGGTCAGGTAAGCACAGTTCTTCACAGGTTTTCAAAATAAACTAATTAAAAACAAAGTTAAATTACATATTCACAAAGTCTTTTAAATATATGATTATACAAATTAACAGAATTAGGAGGACTCTAAACTCAAAACAATATGAAAACAATATTAACACTTTTGTTTGATTATTATTTGCTGATGTTACTAGAAGCCACATTGCTTCAGATGAGAGAAAATACCACCCTTAGATCTGCCTGTCTTCATTTATTTTTTCCCACTGAGCATGTACGATGCCTAATGTCTTTATCATTTCCTTTGACTGGACTGCCAGCTTTCCTGATCTTTCTCTCTCTCTTTTCTTACTCTTCTCAAGTTAATCTCTCCAAACAGCTTATCATCTGTAAACTCATTTACAAACCTCCTGGCCTCATCTCCTAAAAATAATATAGTACTGATAGAAATTCTTATTAAAATATATGCAGATGGTTTGCAATTCATGTTTGGCAAAAATAGCCAAAAATATGTTCAAAAATATTTTTATTGAAATGCTAATTTCCTACAAAATCCAAATTTCCTGCAATTTTTAGCATTATAATTATTCTCTCTTACAATCCTTATGTGAAGACAGGTTCGTCTTTGTGCTTTTCGACAGGTATTTCCAAAGCCCCACAGACAGCACTGAGTTATTGTATGATCCTGCTTCAGTGATGAATGGGGACACTCTGAAATTTTGTCAAAAAGAAGCCTGGTGCAAGCTGGGTTTTTATTTACTATCATTCTTCTACTATCTCTACTGGTAAGTAGTTTGTGTTGTCCATTTGCGATAAACGGGTACTTAAATTTGCTGGATGGGCAGGAATGAGATTATAGGCACTTCTATTATTCCACATTGCTGGAGTAGCACAGACAATCAAGAGGCATTCATGACCTATTTTTTTGACGCTCAAGACAATGATTATACAATGCACTTTCTGTGCAAAACTGGATTTGCCCTTTATCTATTTACCATTGTATAAGTATATTATCACTGGTCTACCTTTTCTTTTGTTGCTGTTTGTTTGCTTATATTTTTCAATTTGGAAAATACAGAAATTTCAATGACAAACTGTCAATGTTGCTGAAGCTTCAAGGTATATTCTTCAAGGTATTCTTCGTAAACGTGACAATTGTATTCCTTGCAGTAAAATATAGTATTACTAAGGGATAAGATTTGTACTATGTTAAAAAAGGACCCTGACAAATCCTCTTGATAGGACAAATACAGAAATGAAAAACATATGCCATGGTAGATATGATTGCTCGTTATGTCTTGCATGGTTGTTGTGCTACAGGAATTTACCATTTTTAAAATCATTCTGATCCACAGTAGCCTACATATACTGTATGATCTCTCTTTCTTACAATAGCTATCTTGGTTGGTATTGAACAACACGTATTTGCCATGGTTTAGCAAAGACATTAACTCTAGTTTTTAATTAATTAATGTATTGTTTCTTCCCAAACTTGTAATTGAAATACATGCACTATGATAACCAGTCTCCTGTTCGTTTTCTGTCCTAATTATACAACATACTGTATGTAAAAATAAATGAAAGAACAAATATAAAATAATGATACTGTATAAGCAACGTTTTTCAAGTACATCATGTGATTGATGTGCACCGTGGCCTAGTTAGTAATCGCAGCATGGAGCTTAATTTTTTCCATGATTGAAACTCATGCTTTAACTTTTGAACAATCGCTCGCATACATATGTCCATACTGTAGTGCTTCCCAAAACAAAAAACACCTCCAAAAATGCAAAATAACGTCAATATGTAACACATTTTGCTAGTTAACGTTTGTTACACAAACAGAAATACACAATCAGAAATGTACAATCATACAATTCATTTTAAATTATTTATTTGCTGCTAATATATATTACAGCGATATTCACATTCCCTTATCTAGCGTAATACTGTCGAATATATCCAATCTACATTTTAATGTAAATTACACGTACAAAAGTCATTTTTAATTATGCATTTTTGTTAGGCTAATATATCGGATCTAAAGCGATATTCACATCATCTTATCTAGCAGTATACTGCCAAATAAATCCGATCTACTAATTGATATAAATTATACTTACAAAATTAATTTTAAATTATTTATTGTTCATTAATATATCCGATCAACTTATTTCCTGGCTCGATCTACTTATTTCCTAGCCTAGGCTTGTTTACATTAGAAACAATGCAACCTCCCCTTTAAATTCTAGCGCTTGATCAACTTATTTCCCGATCAACTTATTTCCTGGGACACCGGCACTGATACAGCATTTTGGTCTGTGTGAATTGCCTATACCGTCACAGAGCCGTCTTAACTCCTGTGTGAAATGCTATGCCAGCACTGAAGCGCTATAGTGGGTGTGGATTGAAAGTCAACATCCCGTATACTGGACGTGTTGGATATTTTTGTTGTTGGTGTTACACACTTTCATTTTTTTGAACGAGGTAGTAATTGGAGTCTGGAATAAGTTAAGGAATTGTTAACTTTACGCGCTGACAAGGAGGTGAATACACAAATAGAAGGGACAGTGGCGAATCGCCATTGCCATGACAATGATCTGTTGATTGAAAAGCTTTGAAAGTTGTACTCACATGATCCCTTTGGCTGTGTGAAAGTGTTATGATGGTGTTATACCGGCATAGATTGCGCAATTTCGTACTGTGTGAATTTTTTAAACGTCTCAGTAGCAGCATTTGTGTGTGAAAGGGGTATTATTATATGCAAATGAATGTGTCTTTAATTTTTTTAATAACCAGTTACTAGGCCACTTTAATTAAGTCTAGCCTTAAATCAGAGCCCAGAGACAGAAGTCTAGTTTTCTAGTAAGCTCAGTCCCGCACCCTGTGGACCTCTCTATTCATCAATCCACTGTGCTGTCTGTGCATGTATAAGGAATTCAGCTAGCCTAAATCCCCTTGATTGTCATCACAGGGCCAGCTCCCCACAGGAACCAATTCTAACATACATGTGCTTCAAAATGATTAACCAAAAACAACCTAATAACAAAGCAACCCTGTAGAGGATTTAGTTAACCCAAATTATGCTAGACAGACAGGAGAACTAGTGCAGATATACGGTTATGACCAAAGCACTCATTCGGTTCAATAATGGAAATGTCCCCTGGATTGTTACAAGAATACATGTCTATCATTGTCATGAACTGGAGACCAGAATTTGATCCTCAGTATCCACCTATTTATTATGTTAAGGACACTTATGTCAGTTTTCAGGCAGTTTGGAGGCAGTTAGGGGCAGCAGTGTGGAGTAGTGGTTAGGGCTCTGGACACTTGACCGGAGGGTCGTGGGTTCAATCCTAGGTGGGGGACACTGCTGCTGTACCCTTGAGCAAGGTACTTTACCTAGATTGCACCAGTAAAAACCCAACTGTATAAATGGGTAATATAATAATTGTAAGTTGCCCTGGATAAGGGTGTCTGCTAAGAAATTAATAATAATAAAGTTTCTTATATTGTGGAAAATATTAAAAACATTGCAGCACTCTAGGCTACAAACCACAACAACATGATATGTATGTAACATAAAGTATGATTTAAGATATCATTAACCCTGATATTATGTACAGCAAATGTTACATTGAACACCAAAGAGAAGATGTCACAGAAGCCTGTTTTTATGGTAGGTGGCAAGAACCTTGATTCAGTTTTAACCTGCTGCACCACCTTGCCATTATCAACCAGTTTGTTGTTAATGTAGCTTTTTTTGCTTCTAAATAAAGATATCAGCGGTTTTGGAGCATATTTCCTTTCTTTCAATCCCATTATTCTAAATGTTCTTCTCATGGTTAGGGACAAAAGTCTAAGGAAGCATGAAGATTAATGCCAGTAGTCCTGTGGCAATATGTTATTGACACTATGCTGCAGAGCAGTGGAAAATGACTAATTAAGTTGCTCTTGTATTGTTTGTAAATGTGGCACAAACCTTTATGCTCATTAGCTCATAGTGGCAGGAAGAAGCTATAACACACACCACACATGGTCTGTATATAGAACAGTATGCAACACCAGTAGCTACTTTAACTTCCGTGTTATTGTAGTCAAAGAAATAACTTGGAATTTCAAATTCAAAGTGACCATTAAATAAACAAACAGAAATGTTTGCAATTTGTTAAGAAGGTGAATATAAAACAAATTGCTGGAATCATTAATGCATCTAGCCTCAATGCAGTAATGTTACAGAACTATGGAGATTAATTAAAAATGCTTTAATTTGCTATTGTTATAATTATTAGGGATGTGTATTTGAAGTTTTACGGTATGTACCACCGTTTGTTTTATATCTGAATCCTACATTTACATGGCCTTTTCCTATTTCTTTCCCTTAGTATGATATACACATTGGTAAGTTCCTAACCAGACGGCAACAGGAAAAAGCTGGAAAATGGAGAACCCCTTAAATCAACATTGCCTTCAGGTGGAATTAAATAAAAAAAATAAAAAAACAGATGGTGAACCAGTCTTGAAAAAAATTGACATCTGAAGAAAATAAAACCTGGAGGTTCTGGCTGGAGTTTAGTGCTGGGAAACCAGTCCAGCAACTGTGGACTGCGCATTTGGTCATGTTTTGTCAATGTATGTACAGCTTTTTGTGTTCACAGTACAGAGCTGAAAATACTATCCCATTTGACAATGTATCTGTTTCTGTCCATGCCTCTGTCTGTGACTTCTGGATTCTCAGTTGCCCAGGTAATGGCAATGATCTTAAATAAGAGTGTCAGACAACATTTAGGCCAAGATTGCATACTTGCAACAATGTTTACCACTACTATATATTTTAAAACTGATGTTGTCAAAATATATTTTCCAAGGCATTCAATATAAGAATAGCAACAGAGGCATCAAGCCAGATGACCAGACTTCAGGTCTAGTAAACATCACTTTTTTAATGTATAGCTGTGTTTTTAACTTTATATTCAGCTCATACAGTGAATACACAATAAGCAGCTCCTGTGAAATGTATGTTTTTGATACTACTGTAAAAAAAAGTTCTAATGATGTTGTATTAATGTCAGTATGGATGGAAACTATTTAACTCAATGTGCATTGTACAATATTAATATTTTTAGGTGATGCTCAGCAAGCAAAGTACATATTCATAAAAATAATAATAAATTGCCAGCCATCTGGACTCAAACATGGAGTAAATATTTAAACAAGGTGCCATTGCTGATGTATCCATTTATGATTTCAGTCAGTCTTGCATTAAATAACCACCTTTTTTATAATACAAAATATTACAAATTTCCAAAAGCATAGAACCCAAACAATGGTTGAAGAATGGTTGAAGAAAAAGTAGAATATTAAAAAATGGTTGGGGCACAACCTCTTCCTTTGGAGCCTTACGGTGCTGCCTGCTAAAAAACAAAGAATAAAATAATAAATCCATGCGATGTGTTCAACCAGGTGAACAAAAAATATTAGGCAGAGGAGCATCGTATACTCTCCCTCAAAGGAAAGAGAGGCTGAGAAATTTGCAAGAAATCCCTATTAGCTAAAAATGTGTCACCTTCATCCCATTGGACAAAAAACAGTTGTCAAAAACAAAAATAATAAAAAATATATATGTAAATTAGGACTGTCAATTAGTCTCACTTCTGCGATTAATGTGTTCATTTTTTTAACGCACGTTAATCTCACTCCTGTTTTGTCCCTCTTAGCATACCATAATTGATTTTCTGCAGCACCATTTTAGTGTATGCCAGGATTGAATAAGTGTCGTTAACATTTGAATATAAAATTAGCCACAGAACCGCATTATGTAGCAAAGCACACCAAACAACCTCTGATATGAGCTGTGATTGTCTGAACGTGTCGGCAGACAGCAAGAGCAAGCCCCGATTTCCTCGATGGAAGTGGGCGAGGCTGAGGGGAATGATTGACACTTTGTGCTTGCACAGTTCAAATGAAACATATTTAAATAAACTGTGGCGCAAAAGTACACAGCTCAAATAAAAAACTTCCGCACCTAGGGTAAATTGAATTTAAATTTAAGGTATGCTGTTTTGATGTTAATAGATTTGTTTTTTGTTAATAGGTTTGCATTAAATTTACTTTTTGTTACTTTCACCTCTCATACTTGACAGCCTAATGTAAATACATACACAATTATGGCCACCTACACCACCTCACACATTTTATTGAATGTGCAATACATATCAAAATTATAACCCCCCCCCCCCCAAAAAAAAAAATGATATCACATAATATGATATCTCATTTTTTAGTGACCAAAGGTAATAGAGGGAAGAAAAAAAAAAACTAAAAGGAAAAAATCTCCGGGGGCCCTAGACCTTCAGCCGCCTGCCCTCCAGGCCTAATCCCCACCCCCCGCCCCATGAACCTAGTATAATTATTAGTGATGGGCACCAATATCGATATTTTTATATGATATCTATATCGTTCGATATCGAAAATAATTTCCATGTCGCGATATCGTGGGATTAAAAAACAAATTAATGTACGCTCACAGAGACATACTTTTTATTGCTAATACTAAAAATACAAATGCAGTATAATGAAGTTTATTTTATATTAAGATACAACAAACCCTATACATACCAGTCATGGTCAGTCTCGTAGGCAAACACCACAATGTGGTGTATTCCCATAAGACAGCAGCAAGAAATTTAATGAACCGGATACTTTATTAAAAGAAAACAAGTAACTCAAAGAAGCATAAGCTCCCTGTAAGGCAGCCATTTTATCCAGTTCCTCCTCTAACGCAGTCCCATGTTCCTATATGTAAAACATCCAGTAGATGGTGCTAAACTCCTTTTTAGGTATAAGGTTAAGACACAACACACACTAAAGTATTATGTAACCATTCATTCCATTTAGGTACTAAACGCCATTTGCATGCTGCATTAAGCACTATTGGCCATCCGTTTTTGCATTATTTTGAGATATGTGCATGCATCAGAGGTTCATTGTATTTTGTCTATATTTATTTGATACTGCAAATGTGTTATTATATTTCTGTGTTTTGGAAGACTTCGATATTATCGATATAGACAAACGTGCAAGATATCGATATTCAATTTTCATATCATTGCCCATATAACATATATCAAATATAACAAAGGATATGGTAGGGTTGGATCCTGGAATAAAGTAATTCTTTAGGATGCTGGTTCCATTGTTGTTGGGCAACGAGAATGTCTTTAATATTTTTACTTATGTAGATCTCATAAGCATCTGAAGATCACCGACCAAACTTTTGTACAGGAATGTTCGCTGAGCAGCTGTGGTTGTAGCTCTAACCCTGAAAGCATGGCACAAATAGTTTGATGAAGAAAGGCCGCCTTTTTGGAGATCTTGGAGTCAAAATTAGTGCTAGCAATGTGAACAGTTTCTCCTTCCCTTAATTTATCAGATTTACTTTGTTTAAGAAAGATAGAAAACACCCCTTGAACAGCAGCAGGCCCTTGCTAGTTAGCTAGAGGGAGCAGAAAGGGGCAAATACAATTACATGCTTTGAATGTACAGAATATGTGACCTGAGATTGAAGTTTGAGGTCTATATGAACTGCAGCAGGATACTAGAAGCAGAAAGGGCAATTAATACAATACAATACAATATTTTCGTATATATAACTGAACATTATATTTTAAATTAAATACTGGTAACACCTAAATTACATAAATGAATCAACGTCAAAGATTCAGATACACTATAAATAGGGCTTTTGATTTTTGGTTCCCTTTCAATTCGAAGATGACCGCCTGTGACAGGGTGGCTCGGCGGTGACGTCACGGCAGAAGCAGGAACGTAAATAAACTGACACCAGGGACTGCAGTTAAAGTAAGAAAAACGCGGCTGGCCGCCGTTTTTATTCCAATACAAAAAATAAATAAAATATTTTTAACAAAAAGAAACTTGCTCACAGAGCGAAAAATAAATATGTAAACAAAACAAGTCTCGAACACAAAAGTAAATAATAATACAGGTTAGGCTGGGCTGTAGCCTTCACTGTTCCTGTATCTGTTTTTAATTTTAGTTTTCACTCTCTCTCGTTCCTGTCGCTTTCTCCGCTCCTAAAACACCCACCCCGAGGGCCGAGAGCTGCAGGCTTTTATATTAGTGACCGAGGGATTACCTGTCTATTATTTAATAATCCCCCGGTCACATTCTGCACGGGTGTTCTAATTATTCCTGGCAGAGGACGAGCACCAATCTCGCCTCTGCCAGAATACGTTTACATAAAACAAAACAATAACAAAACCCACGGCGCTCGCCGTCATTTAAAATACATAACTAAACACAGAAATAATTACAGAATACACGGCGCCTCGCCGTCATAAATAATAAATACATAAACAAACACAAAATAACACAGGGGCGGATGGGGAACCCCCGTTCTGAAAATAAATAAACAAATGAATGTCCAGGGCACCTCGCCCTGTTACACCGCCAAATTGAATACTTTTGGGATATGCCGATAGGCCCTTCCGCGGAGTGACATCCTCGGTCCCGCCTCACCGAGGTAATAAAAAGTCACTGAGCGGAGAATCAGTCTCTTTTACCTTTCACAGACAGGTAGGTAAAGTGATGAGTATTACATTAACCCTTTTTTCCAGTTGCGATTGACACTTTAGAGCTCCTTCTTTGAGTTTTTGTGAGTTCCCTTGCAATTAATTGCTGGAAGTAGGCTTGTTTCGTTTAAAAAAAAAAAAAAAACTTTCTTCATCAGCCTACATCGCTCAGCGATTGTAGCCTGCTTCCTAACCTCTGCAGCTTGCTGCACGTACCTTCTGTTTTTTCCTCTGCTCTTTGCAGGTGTAAAAAAAAAAAAAAGGAGAGACGAGAGACACGACTCTCCAGCGAGTCCAGCCTCGCTCTGCAGCCGCTGTTTACTCAAGGGCTCTGGACGACCTCAGTACGCCCACTCGGTTTGTGCAGCCTAGCGCCCCTACAGGCCACCGATTACTATTGTTTTTACTGTTATAGTAAAAAAAAAAAAAAACACAACACTCCAGCTTTCTGTCGAGTGTCTCTTTCTACTGCATTGTAGATTTAAAAATAAATAAATAAATAACACGCGCTTCCTGCATTAGGCTTTGGCCTTACTGTTGAGCAGACTGCGAGCATCAACACTCACCCATAAGGCATTTTGGAGTGTAAAAAAAAAATGGGGGAACAGGTGTGTTTTCTTTTTCTTTCTTCTGTCTCTCTTCTTTCTCCAGCAAGCTACGCACTGCACCGGTTGAGGGCTCCACGCGGTCCGGACGCCATCTTGGGTGCACCTCTTCACTGCAAACTTTGCACTGCACTGGTTGTGTGACTGCACTGCAACCGTCTGCAGGCTACAATCCACACCATTGCAAGCTATGCGCTGTTCCTGGTTGTGTGACTGCAAGCAGCCCAGACACAGACGCAGCCCAATACCTTGGTGCTTTGCCCTTGGTACTTGGTGCTCGGTGCTTCGGCGCCCCCGTGTCTAGGCCTCGACGCCTGTGGTACCCTTAGGTCTTCGGTGCCTCAAAGCCTCGATAGCCTCGGTGCCTCGGTGCTTCAGCATCCTCAATGCCTCAAGAGCTACACGCCTCGGCGCTTCGACGCCTTGAGGCCTTTTGAGCCCTGTGCAGCGACGCCCTTGGTGCCATGCTGCCCCAGAGCCTCAGTACCTCGGTGCTTCAGCATCCTCTGTGCCTCGAGAGCTACACGTCTCGATGCTTCGACACCTTGAGGCCTTTCGAGCCCCGCGCTTCGCCACCCTCGGTGGCCTCAGTGCCCGGGCACTCCACAACCTCAGTGCCTCGGTGCTTCGGCATCCTCGGTACCTCAAGGGCTACATGCCTCGGCGTCTCGACGCCTCGAGCTTTTTCAAGCCTGTGCAGCGGCGCCTTCAGTGGCACGCTGCCCCAGAGTCTTGGTACCTCAGCGCTTTGACACCCTCAGCACCTTGAAGACTGTACGCCTCAGCACTTCGATGCTTCGAGGTCTTTGTAGTCTTGCGCTCCAGTACCCTCAAGACCCTCAGGCCCCTGGTACTCCATAGCGTCGGTACCTCGGTGCTTCGACACCCTTGGTGCCTAGAGGATTTGCCACTTCGGCGCTTCAATGCCTGCGCCGTTTCACCAGCACACTCAATGTCCTGGGTTTTTTTCAGTGTCTCGGTGTTATACAGCCTTGACTCCTTGGTGCTTCGGCTCCATCGATGTTCCAGAGCTACACACCTCGACTGAAATGTCTAATTTCCACCCATGCGTGTCCTGCAGGTGGAAATTGCCTCCGCAGGACAAAACACACTCTGTAACCCTAACCCTAACCCTGCAGCCAGCCTAGGAGAGCCATCGTCCCCTCCCTACCCTCCAAGCCCTACGCAAAGTATTCCTTCTATGCAGGCTTCACAGCGCCACCGTAATCGCTCTAGATCTCCCTCGAGGGGAGAAAGACAGCTAGAAATGTGGACCAGGAGAGGGATATTGCTGAGTTAAAGGGCCAAATGGCCAGATACTCGAGCACTTAAGCAGGCAGCAGGTCCCCCTTGCGCCTGCCCCAGCTCCACCAGCGCCTGCCCCAGAGCATACCCCGCTTCACCAGTGGTTGCTACAGAGGTTGAGCAACAGGACGTAGTGATGAGCGAGGAGGAACAGGATGCGCTCTCCCTAGCAGCTTTCTGGGATGAGGAGCCCTTCTTACAAATGGAGACTCAGGACCCAGACCTGATTCAGGTAACGGCCCCCAGCTCCGGACTTGCCTTGGAGCCTGAGATTCCAGCGCCCTCGAACTCGGTTCGGGCAATGATGGAAAGGGCTGCCAACTTCCTCCAGGTACCCTGGAAGGCAAGTTCCGAGCAGCGCAGCCCTTTCTGCCATTCTCGGACTTCCTGGAGGAGGTCAAATCCTCTTGGTAACACCCAGCCTCAGCGCCCAGCTTGTCCAAGAGCGCAGCCGCACTTGCCCCCATGGAGGGAGCAGAGGCGCTAGGGCTCCAGTAAGTAGTCTATCCAAAGATCCTGTATGCCTTAACGGCCATTGCAGGATCACTTTATTGCAGATATTGAGGTTCCAAGGGCAAGCCCTGGGCAGAAGCCTGGCAGGCTTAGTGGTGGCGTGCAGACAGCTGTGGCTGTCTC
Source organism: Acipenser ruthenus (assembly GCF_902713425.1). NCBI lineage: Eukaryota > Metazoa > Chordata > Actinopteri > Acipenseriformes > Acipenseridae > Acipenser > Acipenser ruthenus. The sequence continues at coordinate 34,890,007 of NC_081194.1, forward strand.
AGGCGAGGGTCACAGATGCGGACAAGTCCGCCTTACTAGACACGCCTATCTCCCCTGGCCATACTTTTGGACCAGCAGTAGAGGAGATCCTGCAACGCTCTCACGGAGAGCGAGAGGTTTCCCGACAGGTGGCAGTGATGCTCCGCTCCCATGCCTCGGCACGGGGAAGGGGGAAGCGATGGCATCTGGCAGTTACCACGGTAACCCGGACTATCCCAATCCCTACGGCACCATGGGGTGACCTGAGGCACTGCCTCCAGGCCTCGGCGGCAAGGAGCCAGTAACAAGCATGGGGGAACGCCAGACGTGGGGCCCCAGCACACCACCGCCCATCCCACCGGAATTGCACCAGGCAGCCTCCAAGTCAGCCTCCGTCTTAGCCTCAGCAGCCCCAGCAGGGGCCCTGAAGGCTTTATACGCTTTCCAGCCTGTACCGCTGCTCCCTGCCTTTCTCAAGAAGGTCAGGAAAGAGGAAGCGACGGTTCTGGTGGCCCCTGGATGGCCCAGGAGAACCTGGTTTTTGAACCACTGCCAGCTGCAGCAGGGCCAGCCCTGGGAGATCATGGATCTCCTCAGCCAGGCAAAAGGCACCCTCTGGCACCGAGAACCGGGCAGACTCCATCTGTGGGTCTGGCACCTGAACGGGACCGTCTGTCCGCCCTAGGGCTGTCAGATGCAGTAGTTAGTACACAGCAGAACGCTAGGGCTTCTTCCACAAGAGCATTGTACGCCTGTAAGTGGAAATATTTGCAAAACTTCTGCAAGATCTACTAGATGTGGGTAAATCCCCTTCTACTTTGAAAGTGTACCTAGCAGCCATATCTGCTTGCCACGTTCCCATCAACTCCGTATCCCCGGGCGCTCATATTCTGGTGACATTTCTTTTTTCTTTTTTTTAAATTTTAATAGTCACCAATTAGTTTTTTTGTAGTTTTCTCCCCAATTTAATAGTGTCCAATTATTTTTGTTTAGCTCAGCTCACCGCTACCACCCCCGCGCTGACTTGGGAGCAGCGAAGACAAGCACACGCTGTCCTCCGAAGTATGTGCCGTCAGCCGACTGCTTTTTTTCACACTGCAGACGCACCATGCAGACTACAGGGGTTGCTGGTGCGCGGTGAGCTGAGAACACCCTGGTCAACCTAACCCTCCCTCCCCCCCAAGCGGCAAGGCCAATTGTGCACCGCCCCCGGGAGCTCCCGTCCTCGGTGAGCAAAGGAATAGCCTGGACTCAAACCAATGACGTCCAGACTATAGGGGCGCATCCTGCACTCTACCCAAGTGCTTTTACTGGATGCACCAATCGGGAGCCCTGGCGACCCGTTTTCTAAAGGGTGCTCAGCGGTTATGACCTATAAAGGACATCCTCCCCGAATGGTGTCTAGACGTGGTACTAGATGCTCTCACGAAGGCCCCGTTTGAGCCCATAGATACCATAGAGCTGAAATATTTTTGTTAGCTATCACCGCCGCTAAGTGGGTCAGTGAGCTACAGGCACTTGGCGGAGGAGTCGTATAGGAGATTAAATTCCCTCTGCCCAGTTCGGGCATTGAGATGCTATGTGAATAGAACGAGAGCGCTGCGTCAGTCTGACCAGCTCTTTGTTTGTCATGGTGAACGGACCCGAGGTGTGGACATGGTTTTGACTGCGTATACTAATGCCGGCCTACCCCCACCTGGGAGGGTGGCCGCGCACTCTACCAGAGGTGTGGCTACATCATGGGCCCTCTTCAGAGGTGCCTCGTTGACCGATATATGTACTGCGGCTAGCTGGACTACCCTGTATACGTTTACCAGGTTCTACCGACTTAATGTTGTAGATCCCTCTATGCCTTTAATAGGCACTAGGGTCCTTGAGGTTGCACACTCACACCACCAACACCAGATGGCGGTAGCGAGATGTCCCTCAGATGCTGTCCGCTCATTCTCCCTCACGACGGCTCTTGTATACTTTCCCAAAAGTATTCAATTTGGCGGTCATCTTCGAGTTGAAAGGGAATGGTTACAGATGTAACCCCGGTTCCCTGAAAGAGAAGATCACCGCCAACCTTGTGAGGTCACATCACTCGCATTCGCGGGTTCAATGCAAAAGAGATTCTCCACTCAGTGACTATTTATTACCTTGGTGAGGCGGGATTGAGGACGTCACTCCGTGGAGGGGCCTATCGGCAGCTTTGATGCTCAGCGAATACCTGACAAGCAGGCAAAATTATTCAGTTTGGCGGTCATCTTCTCTTTCAGGGAACCTGGGTTACATCCAGAATCGTTTAACTGATAAACGATAAAACATCCCTGATACAAAAAAAAATGAAATGGTTGTATAACCAGACCCGGATGACTGGTAGCAGAGGTGAAATTAACTTTAATTTCTTACCGGTACTGTATTATTGTTCCTGTCTTCCGCCCCCCGTGCAGTAGAATAGTACAGTATTCAGTTACGCCACACTGTACTGTACCATTATTTTTCTTCAATTCACTGACGCCGTACCAACTCCTAAGCCGTTAAAATAACAGTATATAATAACACAATAATAGTTTCAAAATTAAACATTGGGTGTATTTATTTTCATTATATTGGCTTCTGAAAACATGTTAAATCATGATTTAAGTATAGATCAGCTATCAGTATTACCATTTTAACGTGACATCAAAATGATCAAACAAATAATCCATAAGATTGTTTTTATTTTTGAATGGCGCTAACACAACCTAAACAATTACTCTGCTATTATCTTGCTGAGCACACCGATGCAGTTCTGTACTGAGGCAGGTGATGCAATCGCAAAACAAGGACGATTTAACAATTTTACTGTTTCTGACCAGGACAGAATATGAAGGTTGTTTTTGCTCTGCTTGCAGATATGTCTAGTCTTATCCATTGAGACTCACTCATTAGCATGCTATCTCACCCTCACATGCATTCCTCACAAGATTATCTCGTGCATTTTGAGTAAATGTTAGTGGTGTCAATTAATTGCAGTTAAATCCATGATTAACAACAAAGTAGAATAAGCCGTTAATGTTTGTAACTCGGGTCAATGTCAAATCCGGTTTGCCTGTATAAGGTACCCATAGCCCATTTTGAGTAAATATATTAATATTTAAAATACTTTCTCTCAGAGGCTGCAAGAGACGACAGTACACCCGGTGCCTTGGGCACGGGACTTGGAGCATGGAAAGCCGCTTTCCAAGCTTGTGTACTATGGTAACCATGGAGACTACAGGCGTTCTATATACACGCAAGAGGAGAGAGGAGGCTACGCGGGTTTATTGTTTTTTGTGTGTGAACACTTGACTGTCAAAAAAAGTATGCGTTCGCCCAGAAAAAGAGCAGGTCTTGATCAAAAGTTAGCAGGTGATATGAGCAATAATATACAAACCAAATGATATTTGTACTGTAATGTGTTTTTCAAAACAAGGATCACTAAGGTGATATGCAAAATAAACATATTGTTGTATTGATAAAACAAGTTTTCTTTTTTGTTAAGTTTATATAAAAATAGTTTAGTTTTGAACATTTCTCTTGTTCTGTCCACTGACTGTGTGCCTAAACTAGGGGTTATTAACTCTGGTCCTCAGGGATCTCCAATCATCCAGGTTTTTGTTCAAACCAGCAAATAATTGTTTTTATTAAAATCCACTGGTTTGCACTGCATATGGAATTCTCACATGCCCTAGACTTTAGTATGAATTAGGGCATTTAAGTGTTTCATATGCAATATTAAGCAGTGCACATTTTAAAACGAAATTCTTAAGTGGTGGTTGGATTAAAAACTTGGACTATTGATGTTGCCAAGGACCAAAGATGAGAGTCCCTGTCTTAAGCGATGACCTAACACCACACCTGGAAAGTCTCACTCTTTGACCTTGAATCTCACTCTTTGGGGCTGTGAATCTCACACTCTGTACTTGTTTCCTCAGAATATGATCTAAACTACAGGTGAAATGTTTACTTCCAGTGTTACCTTGTGCAAGGCCGGATTAACAATAGCTCCAATGTCACCGTGGGGCACCTTCCCACACTCGGAAGGGGCCCATAGCAACTTGAATAGATTTTTTTGGTGTACACATTGCGATACATTTCCATAGAGATTATGTATATTTAATGTACCACATGGGGCTCATAATGAAAAAAATGGGGGCCCACAAAAGATTAATCCACCACTGACCTTGTATAGTTCATTTTGATTGCAAAGCATCTCATGGTTGTTTTTCTGTTATATTTTTAAAAGCAATTAGAAGGAGCAGCGTATCACAGTCTATCATTCTACCAAGTAATAAAGTGGAATAGTTGTATGCCTTTGTCTTATGCAGGTATTCACTTCAATTCAGGCCACTAAGATTTCAGTTTACAAAAACTGCAAGATTTTCCACTGTGAGGAATAGTTTTTTTAGTTTTAGTTTTTCAGGAATGCTTCTTCCTGCACCGAATAGCTAAATGTCACCGATCTACCGGTCCCTGTGACGGTTACCGTGGCGATCACACGTTCTGTCATCCTGTCAGGTGAACGGGACCTGAGGTACTGTGAGTTCTTTTGCTTAAATACAAAGTAAAAATGATGTGGCCTAAACAATAATTTTGATAAGTCAAACTATAAAATGACCTTGACAAAATGTTTTGCCAGTACTCGGTACCAGGCCTTACAGGTGTAGTATCGCATTCGGTTCCCCACAGAATTCAGTGCCCCTGCTAATTGTGTGCATGTGCAGAGCTATCTTTTTCCAGTCACTACACATGCTCTTTGATTTTGTCAAAGCGGGTTCACGGTGATTCAGCAGCTACTGTGGAAACGCGCAGCGGCTGCCATCGATCAGCAGCTCCTGAGAGAAACACGCAGTGAACTCCATAAAATAATGCACCAAAAATACACAACGTAACATTGAAAGAGTAAGTTGAAAAGCAAGGAAGTTGAAAAATTATCGCATTCACTTGACAAGGCAGCAGTGCAAATTATTATTATTATTATTATTATTATTATTATTATTATTATTATTATTATTATTATTATTATTATTTTTTAATTGTAATATCTGCGTTTTCTAAATAAATGCCTAGCGCTTATATAAATATGTGCTTTTTTATAATAAGTACACATATCTTTGTACATTTGCCCTCACACTGCTTACAATGTTTGGAATCATTTATATTTGTATGTCATGGTAAAACATTTTGTCAAAGAGAAACATGTTTATGTATCTATATTTCCATCAGGTATTTATAAACACTGCATAGCCTATAATGTGACTCTTGTATTAAGAAATCAAGGGGAAACCATTTTTTATGGCTGGATATGCTGTGTATTGCAGCCCTGAGAAATGGTTCTCCCTAGCAAGTGCGCCTGTCAGCAGGCATTTATAAACACTTGCAGCCCTGAGAAATGGTTCCCCCTTGGTTTTTAATACAAGCTAAGTAGGGTATTCATTCCCATTCAATATTATTGGTTAATTTGCCCAATAACCGATTAGTGCAGGCTACTGTTGTAGTCATGGTTGTCATGTCATCCTTGTATGCTCTAATTGGTGGTAGTTGCATTCCAGAAGCCAAGCGCTCTCCTCCCACTACCCATTTTGATGCCCTAATGATTACTTCCATTGCCATGGTAAAAGCCAGTGGAGAAATGGTGCATCCTGCCATTATTCCAACTTCTAGGCATTGCCATGTAGTGCTGAATTCAGAAGTTGAAAAATTAAATTGCAAATCTCCAAAGTAGGCTTTCACTAAACTTGCTATTGTCATCGGTACACTGAAATGCTGCCCAAAGAAGTTCATATGACACTATCATGATCACGGTACAACAGGGTACGTGGGGGTATTTCTAAGGGTCATAGCGGGTACGCACGATGACTCAGAAATGCATTCATTATTTTTTTAAAATTCATTATTTTTTTAACGGTATTAAGTATTCTCTAAAACACTGTGTACAATTAGTTTATCTTTGTTTAGCAGCTCAAAGTGAACTTCAGATTAAAAAAAACAATATCACGTCCACATTTTCCACCTGTACACATGCACGATTTCGATTGAGTGGATTTCCACTCTGATAAAGCAGGCGTCTGGCGATTGTGTCTATGGAGAGCGTTCTGTGCTGTTTTCAACTTGTCGTATCAGTGAAGCACAATATTTCTGCATTTTCTAGAAGTATAAATGCGCAGATAAACATAAATAATAATACAAATACTCATATTTTTGACGGTTGTTTCATTTTTTACCACGGCGGCATTTAGCAATAATAGCGGCTGGTTGAATATGTTTTCGGTGGGTACATTTCTTACGTACAAAAGAAAAACGAAGGAAGCAGACACAAGAGTCTATACAAGCATTTTTATTACATTAGGCGTGATTCGGACAAACACATTTAAGTAAAAGTACACCTATATTCATAATATAATTGTAGATACTACAGGTTATTTTGTGCACATTCCGCACACGGATCATACTTGCGTTTTAACTTGCCGGTAGCCTATTGCTGCTTGACACTGAACGTTAAGTTCTAAATTTGTTGTTTTTATTTAATAAACATTACACTGACATTTCAGGTTAAATTGAATACATCAAACGTGCATGCTTTTATTATTATTTAAATACACAGTATCTTATTGTGCAGCACTTTATTACAGTTTTTACAACATTTTTATGAAAAAAAAACAAAACCAATCTTTTCAGAACACTTTGTTCCTCAACCATAATAAATTAGAAAAAAAGTAAAAAGGTACCACATTGCTGTAGTAGTTTATTTAAACTACCGGATACATTCGCTGTCTACCTAAGAAAATGAATAATTGCTTAATATAGTGTATCGACAATATATTAAGGTACATTATATCATTACATAGTGTAATTGTCAATTTTATTAAGTTCTGTGACTCGGCGAGTTAACCTTCTGAACTAAATGCTTCAAAGGGTTCAGACTGAGGATCAAAAGGCTTCACTTCTCACTTTTTTTTTTAGACGTCATTTTAGAGAATAATGGTCTTAAAATGTGTTGTTTAAACGTAGGACGAGCAAGCGCACTAAGTTATACTTCATAGTATAATAGTCATAGTCTTATACTTCATAGTACAGTGCACTCCGTTTATAAGAATTACTGATATAAGAATAAACCGCATATAGTGATTAAAAACACTGGGACAAAATCATTCCTATACTGACCATGCTAAAATACTCTGCTTGTAAGAATTAAGCAATCCGCTTATAAGAATCATTTCTGGGAAAACTGACTGCATTTAATACGATACTTGATCAAGTACAATGACGTGTACAACCAATAAAGCTGTTTTTGGTATTTGAATTTGATCACATCTCGCATGATTAGGCATGTGCACAGTGTATGCAGTATAATCCCTGGTCTGCAGTGACTCCCAGTAGAAAAAAATCAATTGTGCAGTTTATGTGTGTCAACATGGCAGATTGCATAGCCGTGGTGGGGCGGGAGCTTTGCATTTCTGCTTACTGAAAAACTGTGAGAGTTGCATCGCAACTGAAAAAAGCAAGCCACAGATGCTTAAATGCAGTCGTAGTCCTGACAGTAAAATACTGTACTGTAATGTCAGCACAGCACAGCGCAACAGAGCACCACCAGCACTTCACGGACACTCGCATCAAGAGCACAGTTTCGTGCACTGAGGATTTGTGGTTACTGGAGTGTTTTGATTTGTTTTGCTTATTTTGTTTGAGACTGCAACCCACGTGCTGTGCTTCCCCTATACTACTGCTGGTATAGTGGCAACCTGCTTTATTTTTGAGAAGTTTTATTAGGCTTCCAGGCCATAGGCTGGGAAGCCTATTGTTATTGCTGGGATTATTATTATCAGGATTCCGCCCCAAAGTTGCTCAAAAACTCACGAAAATTGGTAGGTTGGTAGATGCCTATGGGACAGTGTACCAGAAACAAAAAGAAATGTCGCAGGTCACATGGTTTGGCAGCCGTATTGGATTTTGTGGAGATTGTTAAAACGTCTACGTATCTAAAACAATTTATTGCAGAGTTCTGAAACTTGCTATACATGTTTATGGGATAGTCCAACATTAACTGTTGTTCATAAGAAGCTGATTGGTTTTCTGGTAAGGCAGCCATATTGGATAACGTCATAAAAATACAGTAAAAACGTAAAATTATCAAAAAACAAACATCTCAGAAAAAGCTTATTCGATTGAAACGAAAATTGCTATACATGATCTAAGTATGGTTGGCTTTTACGCTTGTTCAATGGAAGTTGCTACAGTAAAAAACATGGCGGTCACGTTGGATGATATCATCAACATACAAAACTGGCTTACAAAAACCTTTGTCCCTGAAACAACTAGTCTGATTGAACCAAAATTGCCACACATGATCCTAGTGTGGTTGTCTTTAAACATTGTTCAAGGGAAGTTGCTACAATAAAAAACATGGCAGCTAAACTGTGCTGGGCTGTGTTGAATTGTGAGGTTGATTCGAATATTGTATTAAGTATACGGCTCCAGGCCTAAAGGGTAGTATAAATTGGCAAACAGTGTCTTAGAATGCCAGCCGTTCTAAGCACCAGACGTCATTGGGCCACACATCCAAGGGCAGTCCGAGTGAGGACAGGTAGAGTGTGGACCTTTTCCAAATCCCTCTGTGGAAGGATAAGGATAAGGGTATTCATTGACATGGGAGACAGAAGATTGTACTTGCAAACACCACACAGTGTTTTATTTTCTTTTTTATTTATTTTAGCCCGCAGAGGGCACTGTTGTCTGTGGCCTATATACTGGTAACGGTAATCAGGACCACAGGTAACCAACACAGGTATATGCAAGCGCACTCACAGGTACTCAAAAATAATAATGAAAACCAAAGTCGAAATGAAAAGGGAAAACAAAACTACAAAAGTGCTGCTTATGCAGTGCCCCCACTGCCGCTATGCCGGTCAGCTCGGGTCTATGTCCTACGTTTCACTGTGTACTGTACACTGGGGTCCCCTCGGGTACGTAACCATATATTTGAATAAATGGTTTATTTAAGGCTAGCTGTCTTCCTCAGCCATGCTTGCCTGATTTTATTCTCTCGCTTCTACCACTGGTGTTCCTGCCTGGTGTTTGTGTACGCTTGCCTCCTCAGCTAGCGTCACTGGGTTTCCCCAGTCATGGCCACCCTAAGCTCAGTTCTTATGGGCCTCTCAACCCCCCCAAGGCCCGCCTCTCAACCACTCAGAGAGAGGGAAAGCCAACACACCTTCCTCCCAACCTCTCCGTGTCATTGCCATGATTGACAGGTGGATCTTACGAGGCAACTGCCCCCTTCCTGCAGAACCACGCATGCACCAGATAGTCAGCACAGATTTCCCCTGTTACACCCTCCCAATGGCTACTAGAGGCCTCATTCCTACCTTGACACCTAACGTCTGGATCCCCTGGACAAAGCGGGCTCACTCATTCTCTACTCCCAGAATAAACAGTGGTATCTGCTGCACATACCCTTACTAACTCCTTCTCCTCCTATGCTGCCTGCTACAAACTTGAAAATCTACTTGAAAAGAAGGGTGAAATACTTCTTTGGAATCATAACTATGGGACACGGTAAACCGCAAATCCTATATCCAGCCACCGACAGATCCAACTTCCGTTCACCTTCCGTTCACCTTCCTGCCCTCTCCTCCTTCTCTCCTCTCTCCATTGCTGATGTTTCTGGCTTACTGTTGAAATCAACTACTGTCACATGCCCCCTGGACCCCTGGCCGACTAACCTTGTTCATCTCTGTGCTTCTGATCTTGCTCCCTCCATTATGCACACTCTCAACCTGTCCCTGGACTCTGGCTCAGTTCCTGCTGCCCGTAAGCTTGCCTGAGTTACGGCGGTACTCAAAAAACTCGGCTGACTTATTTAATTTACGTCCCATCTCCAATCTCCCTTTTCTCTCAAAAACTCTCGAAAGGGCTGTAGCCAGTCAGCTGATGAAACATCTCATGGATAACAATCTGCTTGAATCTCTACAGTCTGGTTTCCGGCCGCATCACAGCATTGAAACTGCTCTGCTCCGGATTGTGACTGAGCTCCTGATCAATGCTGATGCTGGTGCTCCCTCTGTGCTTGCCCTTCTTGACCTAACAGCTTCTTTTGACACCATAGAACATGGCATTCTTCTTGACCGTCTTCAGAAGTATGCTGGAATCTCTGGAACCTGTCTCTCCTGGATGTCCTCTTATCTGTTCGGACGCATGTGTTCTGTTTTCTATGCTGGACGCGGTGGCATTGCAAACCCAGTCACTTGTGGTGTCCCCCAAGGATCTGTTCTTAGGCCCCTTTTCTTCAGTATCTACATGCTTCCCTTGGGTCATGTTTCACTCCTATGCTGACGACACCCAGCTCTACTTAAAACTCGACCCTGGAAGCCCCTCTGCCATCGTCCAGCTCTCGGCTTGCATTCAAGACATCGAGGCCTGGATGTCTGCCAATTTACTTTTTTTTAACTTCATAATTTTGTATTCAATGTGTAAAAGAATGAGGAATAATTATTTCATTTTTTTATTATTAGTTTAGCTTTTATTTTTACTTTGTGTATGTAGCCTATGTAAAGTTATTATTATTATCTTTGTGTATGTAGCCTATGTTAGTTATTATTATTATTATTATTATTATTATTATTATTATTATTATTATTATTTAGCCATATATTTTATTACTAGTTTACTGTGTGCGTGTGCGTGTTCGTGTGTAAAGAACAGACATTATTTAGCTGTAGTCATTATTATTATTGAGCTATGTACGGTATTTTATCATTAGTTTACTTTTACTTTGTGTGTGTGTATAAAGAACAGTCATTATTATTAGTTTACTTTTTACTGTGTGTGAAAAAGGATGAATAATCTTTATTATTATTATTATTATTATTATTATTATTATTATTATTATTATTATTATTATTAATTTGTAATTTGTATTTATTTTAATGTTTTATGTGGATGTGTGTAAGCCAGAAAATGGATGGAGACAATCAGTTTTAGCATCTGGTTCAGTCACTGAAGAGGAGGAGGGCCCTGACTGAAGAGGAGATCGAGGGCATGGACGCCATGTAGGAGGACCTCCTTGGTGAAGAGCTGCTGCAGGAGGATGAGGAGGAGGGGAGTGATCTGGAGGAGCCACTGCCCAGCACTTCAACTGCAGGGTAGTTTTGAAAATAAATAAATACAGCACAATATGGAAGGTTTTTTTGTCTCCCTCCCTCCCAAATAAAATTTTTAATATCTAAGTTTTATTTGTAATATTTGTAATATGCTTTTTTTCAAAAACAAACAAAAAAAAAAAACCAAACATTTTACTTCATAACTTGTGTGTTGTTTCTTCATTTTTTATAATGAAATATAATTGTATCTCAAACAGGACAATAATGTTTCCAATCTCACTTTTTGGCACTTTAGGTAGATCTTTGTAAAATACTATGCATTATAAAACCTTATCTAGCTCTGCAACTGTACAAGATATTTCAATTCTGATTTCAGATTTGAAATCCTTGACAAATTGTGAAGCTACAATATACTGTACGTTTTTTTTCTATAAAGCTTGGAAAGAGGTTGAAATTGGCAATTTTTAAAATTATTTATTAATATTTTACATTTGCCATTTCGGAGGTTGATTTTTGTAAAATACTATGCATTATAAAACCTTATCTGCTCTGCAACTGTTCAAGATATTTCAATTCTGATTTCAATTCACAATTGAATAAAGATGATTGGCCACATGGATGGTAACCAATCGATATGGGTAAATTTCATGATAAAAACTAGGAAGCCGTAAAGTTGTTTGCAACTTTTTTTTTTCTTTCCGCCAAAGCTTGCTCAAAAACTCACCAGATTTGGTAGGTTGGTAGATGCTTATGGGAAGATGGAAAATGCTAATGAACATATGTCGTAAGTCACATGGTTTGGCCGCTATATTGGATTGAAAAAAACATTTTGCCTAAATGCGAAATTCGTCTTTTGAAAACCACTTATTGCCGAGTGCTAAAAGTTGGTATAGTTGTTGAGGGACAGTCCAAGATTAACTGGTGTTCGTAAGACGCTGATATGTTGTGTGGTATGGCGGCCATCACAAACTAGAAAGATGGTCTTCTCCCAAACCGCTAGTCCGATTGAAACAAACCCAATGGCACATATGATCGTAGTGTGGTTGTCTTTAAAGGTTGTTCAAGGGAAGTTGCTACAATAAAAAACACGACGGCCTGTGGCGGAGTGTCCCGCCCCTATATATATGTGCACTGTTTTATTATTATTTGTATTATTGTTTGCAGCGTGGATAAAAGCTGCCGCCATTATCTGTTATTGTTTTTGTATTTTAAAAACCTTGTGAGGATGCGTGACTGATCAGCTACTGATTCTTTAACTAGCTGACAGTCACACATCTTTACTAAACTCGTGCAGACTGTGGCCGAGGGGTAATAAGATAATTAACAGCTAGTTAACCCCTCAGCCAGAAAAGCCTGCAGCTGTCCGCGCTGAAAGGGGAGTGTCAGAGAAGAGACATAAGGCTGTGAGAGATTTAAAACCAAAACCAAAACAATTGCTAGACGTGCTGGCTAAAAACCAGCACGATACTTGTTTGTTTGGCCAACGCACCTTTTGTTTTGTTGTTTGTTTAAATCTTTTGTTTGTTTTATTATTTAATAAAAGAAGCTGAACGCCTCTCACCCTCGCTCTCACCCGCTACTTCCTGAGTCTGTGTTTCTGGTCTGACGTCACCAGTGAAGCCATCCTGTTCACACGGCTACATTGGATGACATAATCAACTTACAAAACTGGCTAATAACTCCTTATGAGTGCAGATAGGGCCATGGTTATTATGGAACACATATAGTAACCCATATATGTTCTACCAAAAATGACCATGACCTTTAACCTCTCCTAAAGGTCAAAAGTAAAACTGGCTTATAACTCCTGAGAGAGTGCAGATAGGGTTATGGTTAATATGGAACACAGCTCCGTGAAGTTGGCTCCCCTACAAACAGCACAATGATGAGTCATATATCATTCGTTTGTGCCGGTTTGTGCCGTTGAAACAAACGTTTTTGTTATTATTGTTTCCGAGATATTAGCAATATTTTTATAGGGCAGTGACATCACTCAGCCCCCCTACAATGTCGGAATTAAACCAAACTTGTCGCATTCGTTTGTGTTACGTTTGTGATGATCACTCCTGCAAAATGAATGTTAGTGCTGTTTTCCTTCAATATTTATTCACGATTCTTTTAGAGCGAGTGAGGTCACAGTCCCCCTATAATAACGGGTTTAAACCAAATACAGGTCATTCGTTTGTGCTGCGTTAGTGCTGCAAAATTAACGTTACTGCTGCTTTCCTTCAGTATGTATTGACACTTCTTCAATAAGAATATGTCACTTGGTAAGCGACGCTGCTTACACAAGTGAATACTAACAAAATAAATATGAATAGCAACGGAAGAAAGTCCAGTCTTTCTTTCATCACTGGCATAGCTTTATTCCGGTCAGAGCAACACCATTTTTAGGAAAGTATAGAAAAAGTGTGTCCTCTTATTCACTTACTGTTTCACAGTGTAATGAATCTGAAACAAGTGTACACTGAGGATGCATAGACAATGTTGCGATATTTTTGCTTTTTTGTGCATCTCAAAATTTTCAAGTTCTACTTTTTATTCAGTCCTCTTGCCTTATGTGTATGTACATTATGAACACTGATATTCCCTGAAAAAACCCCAATATGTACAATTACTTCGCTAGTGCTGTTTACACCCCCTTCTTAAAGGGATACTCTTGAAACACTAACCACCTGACCTAGCACTAACAAATGGTATTATTATTATTATTATTATTATTATTATTATTATTATTATTATTATTATTATTATTATTATTATTAACAGTATGTACAAAACAGTAAGGCATCTTATAACAATAGTAGAAGGCTATTTCAGTATGGGATCTAGGGATTTTACTATGTAGCTATGTTTTTTGTTTTTTTTAAACAAATCATTTCAAGTAAAAGCCTAGAAATTAAAAAAATATGAAAAAAGTTTTTCAGCACATCTTGATTTACATATTTCCAATGAGCTGATATATAGAGGAAAGTCATTGTAAAGGCGCTGTGACGTTGTCACACGAAAAATCATCAACCCCCCCCCCGCGACACATTCCTTATGAAATGTTCCTCTATTATTATACTGATTAATTATTAGCCTTTATATGGTCTTACCAAAATACTATAGATAACTAAAAGCAACGGGTGTGATAACCGTTTCTACATCCATCATCTCATCATCCTAACACAAAGAAGACTGTTCAAAATGAAACGTTTGTTTGCAGACTGTTTCCATTGTTTCCATGATTTTGTGACTGAATGCTTTATGTCCAGGATGTCCAACCGAGCCCAACTCAGAAAGCAGAAATGCAGAAACGTTAACCTGGGTTGCATGTCTAAATGCTTTTAAAAAACACTGAAGCCAAGTGGAAACTATTTTAAAGACAATTAAAGACAGTAAGTTTACCTTTGGTATTATAGTAAATAAACAAGATACAATAATGGTAAACAATGTCCCCGATATTTTCTTATTTTTGTTAAACTGATTAAAGGCACCAGCAAAAATGGGTACTTGCTCAAAAGTAAGATTTCAAATGATTTTTGACAGATTCTATAGAAAACTAAAGTACTTTTGTGGTACTTGTCGTGGCCCGCACTTGCCGATTCTTCCTGAGCAACATCCAAAGAATCCGACCCTTCCTCACCAACTACTCCACCCAGCTCCTGGTCCAGGCCTTGGTACTCTCCCGGCTAAACTACTGCAACTCCCTCCTGGCTGGCCTCCCTGTGTCCGCCACCCGTCCCTTCCAGCTCATCCAGAACTCCACTGCCCGCCTGGTGTTCTCTCTGCCTCGCTTCTCCCACGCAACTCCACTGGCTCCCGATCACCGCTCGCATCCAGTTCAAGACTCTTGTATTAGCCTACAGATGCCTTGACCAGACTGCACCCAGCTACCTCCAGACTCTCATCTCTCCCTACACCCCCACTCGACCTCTCCGCTCCGCCTGCACTAGAAGACTGGCTCTACCTCCTCTACGCTCCCCTGCCTCCAGAGCCCGCTCCTTTTCCACCCTCGCCCCGCAGTGGTGGAATGACCTTCCTACAGATGTCAGGACTGCCCAGTCTCTGACCACATTCCGGCGCCTCCTCAAGACTCACCTCTTCAGAAAGCACCTGTAGAACTCCTCTGTTCTTCGCCTGGGACACTTATCACCCTTCCTTAAATGCGCTTTACTTGCTCTTATCTGCCCCCTATTTTACTGCATTTAATCTTGTGCGCCGCGGGGGGGGGGGAACACTGCAGAGCAGACTACCCGCACACACACAGGATGCAAAATGCGCGTGGGCCAAGGCCAACGCAACACGCGTCCGAACACACAATATACAATATATATAACAAAATATATATATACAATAAAATATAAATATATATACAAAATATATATATACAAAAAACCCACACAATAATAATTAAGAACAGAGGAAAGACGGGGAGACCACGAAGAACGCAATGCCGAAGCAAAGCGAAAAGGAATATATAATGTAAACAATATATAATCCTAAATAATAATACAATAACAATAATAATAAACAATAATAACTCCGGAGAGTATAACTGAAATAAACTCGGAGAAGGGGATAAACCAGCTTAGCAAGCCTAAGCTTTAGTGAGTACAATCAGTTAAATAGCTCTAAGTCCTACTGCTACTGATGCTGAAGGCAAAAGAGGAAGTGACTCTCCGTGCGCTGCGTATAGTAAGCTCCCAGGGGGGCGGGCTTACACAGCATCTTGCGCGGAGGCCTATCGGCAGCTTTGACATAAAGCTCAGCCAATCCCTACTGCCTGACGGCAATGTCCCATACCTTGATGGTTATTTTCGACTTGAAAGGGAACGTTCGTTTCAACGGCACAAACCGGCACAAACGAATGATATATGACTCATCGTTTGTGCTGTTTGTAGGGGGGCCAACTTCACGGAGCTGTGGAACACATATATTCTGTACTATTTGCTACGGTGTTTGGTACTGGTACTGGAAGCTATAAAGTTGCTGGCAACTCTAGTTCTTTTTATTTGAATTAAATAAACACAGACAGTTTTTGGGAGCAAAACCCTGGACTGGACATTGCATTTATTACACCCTTTGCACATCCTGTTCACACAGCACAATCAGCTAGCATGAGTCCTGGTGAGAAGGTCATTATCCTGATTTTGATTTTTGAATTGTTACAGAAAATATATGTTTATACTGTATGCCTTGGGAATGACTTTCAGATTACAGGGGATACAATGAAAGTTGGCCTCTTCCACCCTGATTTGCTCTAATCTCGAATTACTTTACAGAAGGGATCTGTGAAACAAGCTATAAATGTTATAATAAATAAGAACAGAACCATTTAGAATTTAGATTAGAACATCAAACTCCACAATTACGACATGTAAAGGCTCAATAATTAATTTGTTTACTGTAACTTTATTATTGATTTATAGCTTATTCATGCACTACAGTCACTTGTAAAAAAAAAATTATGTAACGAAAAATAAATTAAACAAAACTTACTTTGTCACTACTGCACTTAGAGTTATGTCTTCACAAACCATGTCTATCTTGACATGGCATGGAAGTTTAAATCGCAAGCCTCTGGCTAATTCAGATGCTTCTTCACAGAGCACTGAATATGCTCAATTTAGTTTTTGTCTTTTTTGGCTGATTTAGGGCCTCCTCTGGTAAGACTTGTTTTCATCCCTAAAATACAATAAAAAAAAGGGAAACTACAAAAATATATTTACATTTGGTTTAGAAAATACAATTTAAAACAAAAGCAAATGAAATTAGTTTCTTAACGCAGCATACTAAAAATCAATATAGGTCCCGAGTACACAATATACATTTTGAAGTGGACATATCTTAACACGTACAATACACATACTTACAATGAAGGGAACAAAATTTAAACCAGTTGTGTTTTTACAAAAGCTTGTTGTTTACTAAATTAATGACTTGTTTATGATACTAATTACTGGCCTTACTGATGGTAGTACCAAAATATACATTCTGAAGCAAATTATATATATATATATATTATATATATATATATTGTAAATGAACTCGCACCATTCACGGTTCATTGCCCCTTTTAAAAGCACAGACCCAACACAGGAATGGAGATTTTAAACGCGCTGATGCGCTATTTTTAATAAACACAAACAAAATAAAACACAAAATAAACACCTAGCTCTTAAATGAGCACTAACTAAACACACAGGAACTTCACTATCGGGCAGGACGGCCAAGCCATTTACCTACTAAACACAAAAACACACTCTCTTCTCTACACTTACTTTCCGTCTTTTCACGACTGCTTGGAAGCAGAGCACCCCTTCTGCCTCCTTCTCCTCAGCAGCCCCGAGCAGACTTATACCTTTCACCTGGTCCTAATTTACAATTACTACCCAGGTGCAGGGGATAATTAAACATTAAAACAATTAACAAAACTAATTAAACAATGAAGCAAAACAATTAAATTAACACAAATGTTTTTTTTACGCAGGGAGGATTAACCCCCTCCCTGCTGTGTTACACTCCCCCCCCTGTCTTTTCAAGACACCGGCCATTCGACGGCTACCTCCCTCCACCCTTAAAAGATCACCCACACTCAAGTCCACACGGTTAAAGACTTAGGAACGGAAATGTATATGAGTATGGAGAGTACTTCACAAAAGACTAGTTCAAGATCTGCAGTTAGCAAAGACATGGAACTCCACAAGCAAGGCGACAACGGTCAGGGGTTTGAAGATTCATCAAGGGAGAATGAAATGCTTGAGGGAGAAGGGACAAGGGCCTCACATTGATCAGTACTTCTTAAGAAGTCAGTCAAGTCAGTCGAATGAAATCCAGCGACAGGAAGCAAACCACAGTTCGCAGGATATCAGCACCCCTGTCATAGATGTGAGGAGGACTTGCATGGACACAGTTAGTGATGAACCTAATGATCCTTGTGAACCCGGTCAGACAAACCAGCATAAGAGAGAAAAGAACCTCGACGGGCACAAACCTGGAGTTAAATGGCCAAGAGCTTGTGAGAAAACTGTATGGGACACAGTAAACACAGATCTCTGCTTTGCATTGGAAAGGTTAAGTGGAACAGTTGAAAAGAAGCTGGATAAATTTGGGGACCTCATCTATGTATATGGAAGCGAGAGGTTTGGAGTTGAAAAAAGGAAGGAAAAAGTACAAACTATTCCTGGAAAGTCTAGACGGCAGCAGGAGATTGAACGCTTGGTTAGAGAAAGGAGACAGCTGAGGAAGCAATGGAGAAGAGCAGAACAAAGTCAGAAGGAAGGACTCAATCTTTTACAAAGGGTCATAAAAGATAAGCTTGCAACATTGCGCAGAGCTGAGCACCTACGGAAACGTTACAAAAAGAAGGAGCGTGCGAGAACTAACTTTTATAAAGACCCATTCAAATTTGTAAAGAAGTTATTCACCAGTGAGAAAAATGGCACACTAAAAGCATCTAAGTTTGAGCTGGAGAGATATTTGGAGGAAACACAGATTCAAAAAGGCAGAAGCCTATGTCAATTCCTTCAGACATCCCACCTATCAATCCACCAGAATACCAAATGGAGGACTGTGCACCTAAGTGGAAAGAAGTAGAGCAAGCTGTGAAAAAAGCAAGGACTTCATCATCACCAGGGCCTAATGGAGTTCCGTACAGAGTGTACAAGAGAGCTTCAGGAGTTCTACGAATCCTGTGGAAATTAATGAAAGTGGCATGGGAAAAACAGGTTGTACCAAGAGCATGGCGCCGAGCAGGTGGAGTCTTTATACCTAAAGAAAAAGATTCTACAAGCATCAGTCAGTTTCACCTTATTTCCCTATTAAACGTAGAAGGCAAGATTTTCTTCAGCATTATTGCTCAGAGATTGTCAACTTACCTATTAAAGAACTGCTTCATTGACACTTCAATACAAAAAGCGGGCATTCCAGGTTTCCCAGGATGCTTAGAACACATCAATGTGATCTGGCAACGAATTCAATCAGCTAAAAAGGAGAGGAAGGAGCTCCATGTGACATTCCTGGATTTGGCTAATGCATATGGTTCAGTGCTACATGAACTTCTTTGGGCAGCATTTAATTTTTTCAGTGTACCGATGACAATAACAAATTTAGTGAAAGCCTACTTTGGAGATTTGCAATTTAGTTATTCAACTTCAGAATTCAGCACTATATGGCAATGCCTAGAAGTTGGAATAATGGCAGGATGCACCATTTCTCCACTGGCTTTTACCATGGCAATGGAAGTAATCATTAGGGCATCAAAATGGGTAGTGGGAGGAGAGCGCTTGGCTTCTGGAATGCGACTACCACCAATTCGAGCATACATGGATGACATGACAACCATGACTACAACAGTAGCCTGCACTAATCGGTTATTGGGTAAATTAACCAATAACATTGAAAGGGCATGAATGCAAATCAAGCCCACTAAATCAAGGAGCATCTCTATAATTAAAGGTAAAGTGGTAGATAAAACGTTCTTCATTAACAGTGAGGCAATACTAACAGTGTCTGAAGAGCCAGTGAAGAGTCTTGGGAGATGGTACGACGGGGATCTAAAGGACACAGTTCGTGTGGGAGAAGTTAGACAGCAAGCAGTGGAAGGGTTGAAGAGCATAGACAGCAGTGCTTTACTAGGCAAACTAAAACACTGGTGCTTTCAGTTTGGTCTACTGCTGAGGTTGCTGTGGCCACTGACTGTGTATGAGGTTTCTTTGACAACAGTAGAGAAGCTGGAAGCTTTAATCAGTTCATACATCAGGAAATGGTTGGGAGTTCCACGCTGCCTCAGTAGAGTGGGACTTTATGGTAAAGGAATACTGCAGCTACCAGCATCCGCTCTAACCGAGGAGTTTAAGTGCGCCAAGGTCAGACTGGAAATGACATTAGTAGAGTCACGCGACAAATGTGTAAGGGAGGCAGCACCTGTGCTGAAAACTCGAAGAAAGTGGGTGGCAAAGAAAGCTGAGGAGGATGCAAAGGCTGCCCTTCGAATTGGTGATATCATGGGGCAAGTTCAGCATGGAAGAGGGGGTCTTTGTTTCAGTTCAGTTCCTCCTACATGGCACAAGGCAGCCCCAGCTCAATGGAGGAAGCTAGTAGTCAACAAGGTGCAAAAGCAGGAGGAGAGGATGAGGTGTATAAAGGCCATTTCCCAGGCCAAGTAGGGAGAATGGGTGAGATGGGAGAGTGTGGAACAACGTAAGATTGGCTGGCAAGACCTATGGTCAGTGGAACAGAGCAGGATCAGTTTCCTCATCAGGTCAACATGTGATGTTCTCCCATCACCACAGAACCTAAACCTCTGGGTAGGAGAGGATCCCTCATGTCCTTTGTGTTCATCACCTGCAACATTAAGGCACATTTTGACAGGATGTAAGGTGGCTCTTAGCCAAGGACGGTTTACTTGGCGCCATGACCAGGTGCTGCGATGTTTGGCCTTAGCATTGGAAGCCAAGCGTAACATGACCAATAAGTTGCCACCTGATCCATCAAAACATTACACACAAAAGACAACATTCCTCCGTCCAGGAGAGCAACCACCAAGAAAAGGTATTAAAACCAATCCTCGCCCAGGACAACTGGAAGCTGCTAGAGACTGGAAAATGCTGGCAGATGTTGGTCAACGGCTTATTTTTCCACATGAGATTGCCACCACTAACCTTCAACCAGATATTGTCTTGTGGTCTGGATCAGCACGCCTTGTTCACCTGGTAGAGTTAACAGTGCCATGGGAGGATGCTGTAGATGAGGCGTATGAGAGGAAGAAACTGCGGTATGCTCAACTAACCACTGAAGCGGAACAGCAAGGATGGAGAGTCCGGGTTTACCCAGTGGAGGTGGGTTGTTGAGGATTTGTGGCACAATCTACAACCCGGTTTCTCAGAGATTCAGTGGCCAAGAGTTGCGTCGCACAGCAAAGAACTTATCTGAAGCAGCAGAGAGGAGCAGCAACTGGCTGTGGTTGAGACGGAAAGATTCTGGCTGGGGATCTCAAGCACAATAGAAATAAAGATACGCTGATGTACGGGTAAGTAAGCTGGGCTGAGTTGAGTGGGGGACGGAGGGGGGTGATTCTGGGACACCAGAATCACCGTCGAGCCCTCTTGAGGTGTTGTGGGCTAATCGACGAAAAAACACCGAGGATGGAAGGTGCCCACTTGAAGACCCCAGAGATGTACCTTACTTAGCTCAATCCAGACAGTTGTCATGCTGATGCGCTGGGGAGACCACACTGTGGTTGATCCCCGGAGCCAGCATCGCAGCCGTTGTGTGTGCTGATGCGCTAGGGAGGCAAAATAAGCTGATCCCTGGAGCCAGCATTACACTTCAGCCATCAACACCTGACAGAAGGATATCTACATCATCATATGGAAGGAAGCGCAAATGGATGGAGACACCTATGGATCACATTAGTTTACTGTAAAGCTACGTCTTAGTTGGTGCTTATCTTGGCAAGAGCCGAGTTCAAATCAGCATGAAGTTTTAACATCTACTCTCGTGTAATGGAAATCAGAAATGTTGATTTTCGCCCTCTTCCACTTGAGGGGCTTGAGGGTGGGTTGGTCCCTCCGACGTCGCCAGGGAGGGACCTAGGACCAGCGAGGAGTGACCCAGACCACTTGTCCAGGGCGACCAGCGCAGACCGGTGACCGGGAGCACGGACTGGCAGGCAGAGGCTCGTGGCTGTGGACCGGCGCAGCGACATTTGGGATTCCAGGACGAGCAAAGCAGTAGATGGGGGAATGGAGCAACCAGCAGGGGGGGCGCCAGCAACGTCTGTCTTTTGCGCAGTGACGTCTTCCTCCTGCGCAGCGACGTCTGGGATTTCAGGAGGAGTGGAGCAAGGGACCAGGCAAGTGACTGTGCCTGGCTGTACTGCGTCCTGGGAGCCAGGTCAAGCAGAGGGAGGTCTGGGCATTCCGGCCCGGTCCACACTGCCGGGACAAGGGACCTCCCACGGCAATGCCGGACTGGCTTGCAGGGGTGGCGGCACATCCTCCCCCTTGACTTCCACCGATGACTCTGGCAATGGTGGCTCCTCCCCTCTGGGCTCTGAAAGCGGCGGCTCCTTCCCTCTGGGCTCTGGAAGCGACGGCTCCTCCCCTCTGGGCTCTGGAAGCGGCGGCTCCTCCCCTCTGGGCACTGGAAGCGACAGCTCCTCCCCTCTGGGCTCTGGAAGCGGCGGCTCCTCCCCTCTGGGCTCTGGGAGCGACGGCTCCTCCCCTCTGGGCTCTGGGAGCGGCGGCTCCTCCCCTCTGGGCTCTGGGAGCGGCGGCTCCTCCCCTCTGGGCTCTGGGAGCGGCGGCTCCTCCCCTCTGGGCTCTCGGGACGGCAGCACCACCTCCCACTTTTGGAGCAGCAGGTCTAGCTCTGTGGGCTCCGGCTCCGGCAGCCCTAACTCTATTCTCCATCTCTTTGTCTGCTCTTTCTGAGCAGCGGTGTTGCGATTGATCCTCTCTATCAAATCTTTAAAATCCATATCCATTTTAACTTTCTGGATCTTTAGGGGTGCCCACTCTCGCTGCCACCATATGTAAATGAACTCGCACCACTCACGGTTCTTTTAAAAGCACATATATATTATATATACATTAAAACCGTTGCAAAAAATTGTAATTGACAATTATCTCCCTTCTCTTTTAGTATATATATATATATATACACAGATGTATTTCTAAGTACATTATTCATAATATTGATGACTAGTATGGGTGATGATACAAGACAAATATATAGCTCATGGAACAACATTACTAATTGTAACAGGGGAGGTCTGTGCTGACTATCTGGCGCATTCAGGGTACTACAGGAAGGGAGCAGCAGCCTCGTAGATCCGCCTGTCAGTCATGGCAGTGACACAGAGAGGTGGGGAAGAGGGTGTGTTGGCTTTCCCTCTCTCTGAGTGGCTGAGAGGCGGGCCTTGGGGGATTGCTGACCCTATAAGATAACACTCTGGTATTCCCTCACCATGCCCCTCTAAGACGAAATGAGCCAGCTGGCGGAAGCTCTGCTGCCGGACCGAGCACAACAACAAATTAATTAAAAAGAAAATTATTTTTTTAGTAGCAGGGAAAAACTTGGGCAGAACTCAGAACAGTACAATCAGGTTGAGGGCATGTGTGAGCGTAGGACGGAGACTCGGGCCATGCGGATAGCGATGGTCGGGGTAACGCTACCGTGTGCAGTACCTTTAATTTGTAGTTTTATTACTGTGTTTTATTTTCCATTTTTCTTTCACCTTTTGTTTTCATTATTCTTTTGAGCACCTGTGAGTGCGAAACATTGGTCTGCTGTACCTGTATTGGTATTACTGTGGACCTGACTACCGTTGTTGGTATTCAGGCCACAGACAACAGTGCCCTCTGCAGGCTAAAGAGAAAATAAAGCCAAAAGAAAATAATAAAACTAGGCACCAGTGCGGTGTTGCAAATAAAAATTCTGTCTCTTGTGTGTCAGTGAATTGCCAACAACCCTTACACACTAATATACATTAATAGCATATATACAGGATATCCGGAACAGTGTTAACCCATGGAACAATATTTATAATGCATATAGAATGTATATTTTACCTGATTTTAACACTACAAAAACAGGTTTCAGAACCACCAGAAAAATTATTCCAAAAATATTCTTTAAAATTATTCTCCAAATACACATTTGGCACAGTTTACAAGGCAACCTGATAAACATATGCTAATCGCCACAAAATATATAGTATTGCACACATATTGAATTAATGACAGCATTTTTAATGATTCTCAATTATGTAATTTTATTTATTTATTTTATATTAAAGCGTTCTGGAATAAACATTGGTTGAGTTTGCAAATGTAAAATACTTTATATATATATTCACAAATATACACAAATGCATTTCACCGTTTTCAAGGATGAATTCAGAAGAAACAAAAAGTACTTTAAAACTTATCCTCTGGGTATGAGGCAATTCTGAATGTCTGCCTATGCAAGATGTGGGTTGGAAAAGCACTAATAACTGCTAAATATAGCATCTGTCAAGGAATGGAGTGTATGCCTTATTTCACTTGATGTCCCCTTAGCTAAAGATTACAAAAGATGAACTAGTGCAGTTCGTTCAGTCAAGTAGAAAGGCCCCCCCCCCCCCCCCCCCCAAACAAAAACAACTATCTACTAAGGAAATAAACTATAAGCCTTCCAGCAATGAGCCATTAACAATAATGGATTTGACTTTTGCCTGACTTCTAAACCTCAGACTGCAATTTATTTTAATGAATCACTTATTCATCCCTTTATTTGAATATAAAACATTCAGTATAAAAGCAGACAAATTGTGAAAAATTGGATTCTATTCCTGTGCGGTATTCTGTGTAGGCTGAGATTTCTTTTATCGGAATTTCCCATATGGAAAAAATGTATATGTTTCATATAACTTTAATGTTGATGTTTATATGCATCATACTACAATTATGTCCACTTTCATATATGTCAACATATATACGAAATTCGATAGTTTAATATATATTTATTATATTAAAT
The DNA here is from genome assembly GCF_902713425.1 of Acipenser ruthenus. Lineage (NCBI taxonomy): Eukaryota > Metazoa > Chordata > Actinopteri > Acipenseriformes > Acipenseridae > Acipenser > Acipenser ruthenus. The sequence goes on from NC_081194.1 coordinate 34,914,597, forward strand.
ATACTGTATATAATTCTTATATGAGCTATATAAAGAAAATATATGATATTATGTAAAGATGTGTATGTTACGTACATGTCATATATGAACACATACTAAAAAACATTAATTTGTATATAAACATTATATTGTTCATATATGAGTGCTATATTTTACACTTACAAACTCCTGACTAACTACTTACATGCCATTTGCAAAACAAAGAACTTAGAACATTTGAGTATTTGTATTCCTAAGGCTGCATTATCACATATTCATTCCGTGCTCATATCTCCCTCACTTTGTTGAGTCCATGTATGCTATAGTTTGTGTTTACTTTTATTGTGAAGTTCAGTCAACTTGCCATTGATTGCTGAGCCAATAACAGCCTGTAGGGCAGGGGTCTCCAACCCTGATCCTGGAGAGCCCCAATCCTGCAGGTTTTCTAGATATCTTTACATCATCAATGGCTATAGATCTGGAACACATGTTCATCTTGACTAATTAAGCCAATACTTGGTTCAATTAAGTAACTGAGAGCTTGGTTGAAACGAAAACCAGAAGACCCAGTTGCTCTTCAGCACCAGAGCTAGAGACCCCTGCTTTAGGGTCTCCAACCTGCAAAGTTGCTCCTTAAAAAGGAAACATGTCACAATTAAAGCCATAACAAATACACCAAATGTTACATAAACATTTGGTGTATTTGTTCAGTTTTTGTCCATGCCTTTGAAAAGACAATTACAAAATAGGTAACATTGTAAAAACTATATTGTCAATAAATCAATTGCAACCAATATTAAAGAGAGGAAGAATGTATGCTAACTAGCAGACTCTAAAATGTAATTTATCAATATTAAAAAAAGATTAATGAACAAAATCTTACTGTAGATAGCATCAGTCTTTGTTACATATAATGCAGGTCTGTGCTCAGTGGTGTCTTTGCTCTTCCCTCTCAAGTTACTTTTCAGCAAAATATCCACAGGGAATAGATTCACAAATTATGTTGCTGTGTGTGAATTGTTGGCTAAAGCCCAAACAAGTTTGTCACAGAAAACCCCATTACCTCGATGTATTTCTACCTGTAAAAAAATAAAGCTGTTTTATATAGTAAGGGGGGTTAGACTTAAAGCTAACATTGCATTTACATTTTCAAAATGGAAAAGACCAAATGTTTAACAACCCAAATTTTTAAAGTTAGGAGCCTATTCATAAAACAAAGAAATATAAGAATTGTTGTGTACCTTCTTAAGAAACTGGGTTGCGGTTCTGATCTTCAGTGAATTCCCAGATGGTGGTGGAGGTGGAAGCTCCACTTCTGGAGTGACCTGTCTTGCTGGAGTTGACGAACGGCTATCCATGGATCTGTGCAAAATCTCTTTCATTTCAGTCAAAAACTTAGGCATTTCTTTAATATATATATATATATATATATTATACAAAAGCTATAGCAGAATGGAGAGACCTTGTATTAAAGTATACATTGTGTTTGAGTAATCTTACCTTAAGACATTCTAATGTAATGTTTCCAAACATTTTTTTTACCTTTCAAAGATATAGTTGAGTAAGACTTTGCAAATTATAAAAACTGAAAATATCACAAAATCCAACACAAAGATATTTGAAACTACAGAAAGACAATTGAGAGAGGTATTTTCCTAAACACAGAACCAGAATACACAGCACCCCTCCAATTCCGGCTATAATAAAACATGTTTTTTCATCTGCTTTGAAGAGCATCTCCTTAAAATTTTAATTCTCTTCATTAAGATCCTGATTTTCTTTCTGGAGTTGTTGTTTACTCTTCAAATTGCCTACTTCATCATCTTGTATTTCAGCAGTGAAGCCTGACTTGTATCTCTATAGGAACTGTTTTGCCATGCTGGTGTCTGAAGATGTTTTCTTAACCTAAATAAATAAATAAATAACTTTCAATGTTTGATATTACATTCACCAACAATACTTGTTTAAAATAAGCTATATATATATATACACGCATGCACATGCACACACACACACACACACACACACACACACACACATACACACATAAATCTGTGTTTTAAGATCAATATGAATATTTATAAATCAAATAATATCTGTGAAAAAAAAGAATTATATAAGGGAAAAAGGTTAAACTAGAAACTACAACTTCCAAGGAGTTGTGAAATTTAAACATTTTGATTGGTTGAATAAAGCATATATGGGTCCTTAATATGTTCCATAGTAACCATGACCCTATCTGAACTCTAAGGGTGGATTGCGCACATCGAGATCAAGATTCGACCCAATCTAAGATTGACTAATCCAAGATTTTATCCTGGATTCATTTGTGTTGCGCAGAATCTAAAATTCACCTGTTAATCCTGGATTTAGGTTGTCTGTGACGCTAGTTGGTTACGAAATACCGTCTCGTGAAGTGGCAATCAGAGCATAACCATGGCAACTACTAAAACCTGTGCGTTTTCTTTCTTTGAGGAAAACCTTTTATCAAATTTAATTTTTGATAACTATAATTAAAAAAAACGATAACCAAATGTTATTTACCTTGATAGCAAGCGTAAGTGCTGATTAACTAATGTACGTTTGTGTTATGAATAAGAATAATAATCAAGAACTGAATTAACTACTAGAACATGTATTTATTTACAAAACATTTTCTGAGGTAGTTGACTGATTGATACTGGCCTGGCCCCTGATGCCGCTGTCTGTAGCTCAGCCACTAGTTCGCTCCCACAGAGCAAGGCCCGCCCACTGTCACTTTGTTGCCTCTAAGAAAGTGGAGATATGAATCAGCTGACCTTGGCCCCGCCCTTCTGGAGATGGCTCGTAAAGACACACATTGAAAATGCACATCTACGCATTGAAAGAAGAAAAAGCTGAAGCTGCATACCAGATAGCTGCTTTGAAAAGGGAGAGGAATAAGCAGTAGTAACTGTACATAAACTTGTACAGAATAATAAATACCATGCACTTGTAACTATGTTATCTTACATGATATCTGTTTTTTTCTAAATCTAATACATACTGGTGAACATGTTGTGTTTATAAAAAAAAAAAAAACACTACAGTATCTACCTCCCCAATAATTCGCTACTGCAAATATAGCTCAAATTCATGTGTATCGGTGAAATAGTTATTTTACCCTAGTTTAATTGGTGAAAAACTGTGTTAGCAGCTGCTGTATACGATGGCTCGTAACTCGTTCTCCCATTGGAAAATGAATATATTGCTTGCGTAAATTCAGTGATCCTGTGACTTACTACACACAGATGACACATTAACATGAAACAGGTACTGCACCCGATTACTTTTTGAAGCGACCCAGTGGCATGAAATCTCAAGTAGTAGATTAATGAGTGGAGGAAGAGAGTCTTTTTTGTCTCTGTGTCTTTTTAATATATTAACCAGCTCCGTTATGCTTTCTTTTTTCATTCTGAATCTTTGTGTAAAACTTTTGTCACTATTCAATAAAAGGATTGCTATGATCACAAATAACGCAATATCTAACCATCCAAAATAACCAACCATCTTCACAAGAATCCAGACTCAATCCACCTTCTACCAGGATTGGAATGTAATCTAGGATTGAATTTGAATCTTGATCTGCGCAATGGAAAAAAATGTCAATCCAGGACTAAATCCGAGATCGAGTCTGAGCCAGGCTGAATCTCGACCTGCGAAATCCACCCTAAGGAGTTTTAAGCAAATTTTGAATTTGATCTTTAGCAGAAGTCAGAGGTCATGGGCAAGGAACATTTTTGATATGAGCATATATGGTTTCCTATATATATGTTCCATAGTAACCATGACCATATCTGCACTCTCTAAAGAGTTTTAACCCTTTGCGGTCCATTGTCGGACCTGGTCCGACATTGCAATTATTCATCCGGTCCATTGTCGGACCCTGTCCGACATCATCAAAAAAACGCAAAAAACGTGTTTCTAGTTGTTTTTTCTCCGGAAAAAGCCAAGAAAACCATTCAATGGCCGAGTGGGAGCGACAGGAGCCGAGACAAGCCGATAAAAAAATAAATAAATAAAAAAGGCGTATCTCATGAATAGTCATACTTGCCATTGGCATCCCATATGGGCGGTCATAAGGAAACGAGCTGGATGTTACTGTATCAGCGCACAGAGACTACCACAGACATTTGCAGAGCTTTTTTGAGATGTTATAGTAATAAAATAATGACTTGGATTGCATTATTGAGGAGTTTGGTGATAAAACGAGTGATCAGGAGATGATTGATCGGTATGTATGACTATTATTATTATTATTATTATTTATTTCTTAGCATATGTGAAAGCGATAGTGAACGAAAGGGTGGGGCGGGGCTGGAGATGCCTAGTGAGTGCTTTGTTGATATGCAGGGCCTTTTAAACCCATTTGACTGTGAAAAAATACTTTTAAACAGTGTGTCTAAAATTAACTGCGCGTGTGAAACATTACTTCCCTTGATTTAAATTCAACACTTTTCACTATATATCCGAGCATCTTGTTGGCCTTTTTTATAGCTTCCCCACATTGTCTAGATGAAGACATTTCTGAGTCAACATAAACTCCTAGGTCTTTTTCATAGTTCCCTTCTTCAATTTCAGTATCTCCCATATGATATTTATAATTCACATTTTAATTGCCTGCGTGCAGTACCTTACACTTTTCTCTATTAAATGTCATTTGCCATGTGTCTACCCAGTTCTGAATGCTGTCTAGATCATTTTGAACGACCTTTGCTGCTGCAACAGTGTTTGCCTCTCCTCCTATTTTTGTGCCGTCTGCAAATTTAACAAGTTTGCTTACTATACCAGAATCTAAGTCATTAATGTAGATTAGGAATAGCAGAGGACCTAATACTGATCCCTGTGGTACTCCACTGGTTACCTCGCTCCATTTTGAAGTTTCTCCTCTAATCAGTACTTTCTGTTTTCTACATGTTAACCACTCCCTAATCCATGTGCATGCATTTCCTTGAATCCCTACTGCGTTCAGTTTGAGAATTAATCTTTTATGTGGGACTTTGTCAAAAGCTTTCTGGAAATCTAAATCAACCATGTCATATGCTTTGCAGTTATCCATTGTCGATGCTGCATCCTCAAAAAAATCAAACAAGTTAGTTAGACACGATCTTCCTTTCTTAAAACCATGCCGACTGTCTCCCAGGATACTGTTACCATATAGGTAATTTTACATTTTGGATCTTATTACTGTTTCCATATGATAGAAGTCAGGCTTATTGATCTGTAGTTACCTGGTTCGGTTTTGTCTCCCTTTTTGTGGATCGGTATTACGTTTGCAATTCTCCAGTCTGTCGGTACAACCCGTGTCAAGAGATCTTGGTTAGCAGTTTGTAAATAACTTCTTTCATTTCTTTTAGTACAATTGGGAGGATCTCATCCGGCCCGGGGGATTTGTTTATTTTAAGTGGTCCTAGTCCCTTTAACACTTCTGCCTCTGTTATGCTAAAGTTATTTAAAACTGGATAGGAACAGGTCAACATGTGGGGCATGTTGCCCGTATCCTCCTTTGTAAAAGTTGTGAAAAGTAATAATTTAATATATTTGCTATTTTTTTCTCTTCATCTATGGTTTTGCCATTTGTATCTCTTACACATTTTACCTCCTCTTTGAATGTTCTCTTGCTGTTATATTGGAAAAGCTTTTTGGAATTGGTTTTAGCCCCCATAGCAATGCTCATTTCTATCTCTCTCTTGGCCTTTCTAACTTTTTGACTTGTGTTTGCAGTTCCAAGTACTCTTTCTGTTACTTTGTTTTTGGTCCCTTTTACACACTCTGCAAAGTGCCTTTTTTCTCTGATTTTTTTTTTTTAATTGATCTATTAAACCATTTTGGCAATTTTGTTTTAAATTTAGATTTGTCTACTTTTGGGATGTAATTGTTTTGCGCCTCTAGTACTACATTAAAAAAAAAAAAAAAAAAAACAGTCATCCTTTTTCCGTGGGTTTTTTCTCTATTTTATTCCAATCTACTTCTGTTAGTCTCTGATTCATACCTTCATAGTTTGCCTTTCTAAAATTGTAAACCTTAGCTTTAGTCATTACTTTTTGCGTTTTAAAAAGCACTTCAAATGAGGCCATGTTGTGGTCTGAGTTTGCCAATGGTTCTCTGACCTCTGTTTTAGTTATTCTGTCTTTGTTATTTGAAAAGACTAAATCAAGGCATGCCTCCCCTCTAGTTAGTGCCTTGACAAATTGCCATAGGAAGCAGTCATTTGTCATTTCTATCATTTAAATTTCGTCTTATCATGCTCCCCACCGGGTTTTCCCATTTTATATGGGGGGAAGTTGAAATTAAGCCCATTAATATGGCTTCTCCTTTTCTAATGTCATTGTATATCAGATTATTTTGCTCGTTGCCTGAATTTGGCAGACTATAGCATGCCCCTATTATTATGCCCTTTGAATTTGTGCCCATTATTCTGACCCATATTGATTCTGCGTTGTTTTTTCTTCCAGATTTAACTCCTGGGCTTCAAGACTATTGGATAAGCATGTTTCTGTAACACCTATCACATCGTAGTTACTTGTTAGTGCAAGTTCCTAACATTTTGTTTCTGACACTTCTAGCATTCAGATAAATACATTTAATGGCTGACAGACCTGAGTTGTTGCCCTTGTTTTGATGTAGTCTCCCTTCTGTTTTTTGTTGATTTCTCCCCCTTCTTTTCTGGTTTAAATGCTTCTGAACCTCCTCGAGGATCCTTTCTCTGAGTAAATTGGTCCCCTTTTTATTCAAGTGCAGTCTGTCCAGCCTATATAGATAGTCCTTGTTGTAGTATGTGGTCCAATGTTCAAAGAAAGTGAAGCCTTCCTGTGTGCACCACGATTTCAGCCATGCAATTAGATTATTTATTTCCAGATGTCTGTATGCTCCTTTGCTAGGTGCCGGCAGTATCTCAGAAAATACCACAGTTTTGGTCTTGTCTTTTAATGTCCTTCCTAGATCTCTGAATTTGTTTTGCAGGGATTTTGGTCTGTCTCTTCCAATGTTGTTTGTACCGATGTGGACGACTACTACTGGGTCATCCCCTGTTCGTTCTAGGAGCCTGTCCACGTTCTCAGTGATGTGTGTAACAAAGGCTCCTGGGAGGCAGCACACTGTTGTAGTAAGGGTGTCCAGACTGCGAACTGAACTTGCTGTGTTTCTCAATATGGAGTCCCCAACAATCATGACCTCCCTTCTTTTTGCTGCCTGGCCAGCACTGTTTATAGGGTCCTGGATGTTGTTTCTTTCATTCTCTTGATGTTGGTTTTGGTCATCTAAATGTTGAAGTGGCTCAAATTTGTTGGTTTTGGTCATCTAAATGTTGAAGTTGCTCAAATTTGTTGGATGTCTGGATTTCTGGTGGTTGTGTTTCCCTGCTTCTGCCTATCTGAACCCAGCTGTTCTGACCATCTTCTATCTCCCCGGTGGCTTTCAGTCTGTTAGGGGTGCAGACTTCCAAGAATTGTGTGTGTCAGCTCCTCAAGCTCGTGTTGTTGTCTCATTTCCTGCTGCTCCATCTAGCATACTTACTAGTTTAACCCTTTTCGGTCCATTTATTCAGCGCGTCTCAGGCGTGACAGGTCCAATTTATTTTCACACACGCAGTTTATTTTAGACGTGCTGTTTAAAAGTATTTTTTTTCACAGTAAAACAAGTTTAAAAGAGACTGCATATCAACAGGACACTCAGTACTGCATCTCCAGCCCCATCCCACCCCTTGTTCGCTGTATTTTTCACATACCTCTTCATAGTCATGCATACTGATAAATCATCTCCTGATCACTCGTTTTACCACCAAACTCCTCAATAATGCGATCTAAGTCATTATTTTATTACTATAACATCTCAAAAACCTCTGCAAATGTCTCGCTTTTGTTTGTAATTCTGTTGTGCTCATAGCTCCGCCCCTTGTCTCAGAATGGCACTGAATTTGAATCAGCTGCTCTGAGTTTCAGAAAATGACACATAGCTGTTAGAATTTAAGCTGCATTCATTTCCCAATTAATGTATTTTCTGTTGGAAGCAATTCCAGGTTTAATTTCTCTTTACTGCTTCTAACTGCTCTGCACTTTTAAACGATGCACGTCTCACGCTGTCGCTGTAAGAACTGCGTGTTTTTCCACAACATTGTACCTTAGATAATTACTGCAATGTATGCAAATATGTGCAAATTGACCATAGCTGAAATTTGATTAGCTCGTGGCGGCCATGTTTTTTCATGTAGCGACATGCTTTGAACAAACTTGATAGATAACCTTACCAAGGCTTTGTATGCAAAGTTTAGGTTTAGGCCAGTAGAAGAATTTAAGGAAATGTTTTTTAAAATATAAAAATACAAGGAAAAAAAAACACACTTGCTAACAAACCTAAACATAAATGGAATATGTCTGGTCTTCATACGAGTACAGGCTTAAGTCAGGCAAGGGATACTTCTTATGCTTATCGGTTCTGTATCATAACCATCTGAAGAGGATTCATATCTCTTAGGCGTTTTAGGAGGTCTCTTTAGGCTTTTTCCCCTCATTCTCCTTCTTTTCAATGCATTCCATCATCTTTTTTGCAATGATGAATCTATTAAGTAAATAAAATAAACAAATACACATATTTTTATCCTTTGCTCAACAACAACCAAAAAACAACTACGCAATCCTATGGTGTTTTAATTTATTATGAACAAAATTAACAGCACCAGCATGCAAAGGCCATCCGTATTTCATTTCTTTCCTCTGGCACCATTCTATCATCGCTTCATCTTGGCCTTCATCAACTGGATTCTTATCCTCATCAAATTTTTCATCATTGTAATTGCAAATAGCATCTGTACTGACTTTGCTGAATCTCCCTTTATCATACCAGCTTTCCACCAAACCATGCCAAACCTCCACATTCTAAAACAGTTTAGTACAACGAAAATACTTTAAAAGAAAATATAACCATTATCGACGAAACACAGCTTACGACTGGCAGTACCTATATTCCAAAGCATTCAACAACATTTTAGCATGTTAAATTATAGAATACTAAACTTACTGAAGTACTGTACAGCATTATTAGCTCCACATTAAAATGCCAGCAGTGACAAGCATTATACCCAGCAAAACTTAAAACAGGTTGCATTTTAATTTTACAGTTTTTGGTTTTTTTTACATCTGAATTCTCTGTAACTTTGACAAAGTTATAATGAACTATGTATGTCTTTTCATGTCTGTCAGAGTAGTTATAGTTATTGTAACAGCAGGGAGGGAGTTAATTCCTCCCTGCGGAGGAATCCATGTGCAAATGCACAATTAGTGTGGGGTTTGTTTATTTATTTGAATGATTTGTTAATTGTTATGGCAGCTTGGCATGATCAGTGCAAATTAGTGCCAGCTGCCCACAGACGTTACTGTGGGGATTATTATTATTTGTTTATCCAAGGCGACTTACAGAGACTAGGGTGTGTGAACTATGCATCAGCTGCAGAGTCACTTACAATTACATCTCACCCGAAAGACGGAGCACAAGGAGGTTAAGTGACTTGCTCAGGGTCACACAGTGAGTCAGTGGCTGAGGTGGCATTTGAACCGGGGACCTCCTGGTTACAAGCCCTTTTCTTTAACCACCAGACCACACAGCCTCCTCACAGTTAAGCCTCACAGTTAGTTGGTTCAGGGCTGCTGAGTAGAAGGAGGCAGATAGTGTGCTCTGTCTCCGAGCAGGCGTACAGAAAGTAAATGCTGTGTCAAACCTGTGTGGTTTTTGTGTGTGTTTGTTTTGGCAGGTAAACGGCTTAGCCGTCCTGCAAGCTAGTCAGGGACCTACCTGTGTAGTCAACGCTCCAAAACGGAGTTAGGTGTTTGTTTTTGTTTTGGTTTGTTTTTGTGTTTGTAAATTTAAAAAATAGCACAACCGCGCTGGAAAACTATACTTTTGCGTCGGAGTTTGATTTTAAAGGGCTAAAAGAGGCCGAGCCACAAGGCTCGTTTTACATTATATATGTACTGTAAGACAGCAGGGAGGGGGTTAAAGCCTCCTGCAAGAAAAACATGTGCGGAATGCACATTTGTTTGGTTAATTGTGTTTTGCTTTATTGTTTGATTGTATTACTTTATTGTTTAATTTAATTTGTTAATTGTTTTATTAATTATCCCCTGCACCTGATAGCTATTGTTAAATTAAAACCAGGTGCAGGTTATTAAAGAACAGCAGTCAGTTTGCTAGGGGCTGCTGAGTAGATGGAGGTGGAAAAGGTGCTCTATCTCTGAGTAGCCATAAAAATAGTAAGTGCTGTGTTAAGCCTGTGTGAATTTTGAGTTGTGGTGCCAGGTAAACGGCTTAGCCATCCTGCGAGTTAGTCAGGGACTTACCTCTATAGTCAGCGCAACAAAATGGAGTTAGGTTTTTGTTTTGTTTGTTTTGTTGTCATTAATTAAAAATAGCGCAATCGAGCAGAAAAAAAAATCCATTCCTGTGTGTGTTGGGTCGTGTTTTTAAAGGGGCAAGAACCCATGTGGCAGCGGTCAGTACTTACATGAACAGTTTAACCAAACGTCTCAACCTTTAACCTCACAAAGCAGTGACACGACCTTACCTAATTCTTACTGTTATTTTTATTTCATACATACATTAATCTAATGTGCAATTTGATTCCTGCTTTGCAATATTTTGTTAATGATTCATCATTAAAAAATAAAATAAAATGGGACTGCTTCTAATGAAAAGGAAAGGTAACAAAATAGAGAATTATGTAAATATACAATTAATATATACTATATAACTGTTTATGTATTATAATTTTACAGTAGAGACATTTTAAAATACCTCACTTCAGTTAAATGGGCAGATATACACAATATCATAAGTATCTTATATGCAGATGTTTACCATCTATGTGTCCTTACATATCCTTGCAATACACATATAAGGCCAATATAAGCCTTACATGATGCACACATGTTTTATAATTGTCATTCAAAATCTTATTTTTTTCCATATGGGTTAGAAGGAGACATACTGTAAAAGCAAAGATAACTTATTAAAATTGTAATTCCATTGTAATACAACCATGAAAGAAACATGACACATATTTTAGTTTAACTGTATGCTAAAAATGCTGCATGCATACAGGGAGTAGTTGATCAGAACATATCAAATCTGTATGTTTTATTGGCGAATACCCTAATTAAAAAAAATAAAAATAGGGTTATACAGAGGATGATTAAATAAGCTATTTTTCATTATGTCCTTGTGGAAGGGTGGGGGTATTTACTCACACGGGAGACAGAAGATTTTATTTGCAAACACCGCACAGGTGCCCAGTTTTATTTATTTTAGCCCGCAGAGGGTGCTGTTGTCCGTGGCCTGAATACTGTCAACAGTAAAACAGGACCACGGGGTTACCAATACAGGTATACTGTTCTGTGCACATACAAGTGCTCGAAAATAATAATGAAAACAGAAGGCGAAAGAAAAAGGGAAAATAAAACACAGTAATAAAACTACAAACAAAAGTGCTGCTTATGCAGTGCCCCCACTGCCGCTAAGCCGTCCTACACTCAGTTGTTCCTATACACTGGGGTTGGCCAGGGTTCCCCGTATACCTACACACGTCCCCTCGGGTACGTAATTATTTCTTTTACTTTGTAAATTAGATTTTAAGGAAGGCTGTCTCCCTCACTCTGGCCTCTTCTGCCAGCGTCACTGTATATCCCCGAACACGGCCAACCGAGTGCACAACCAAGCGCAGTTCTTATGGGCCGAGCAGTCTCCCAAGGCCCGCCGCTCAGCCACTCAGAGAAAGGGAAAGCATACACACCCTCTTCCCCACCTCTCCGTGTCATTGCCATGACCGACAGGTGGATCCTACAAGACTGCTGCCCTCTACCTGCAGTCCCACGCATGTGTCAGATAGTCAGTCCAGATGCCCCCTGTTACAGTCCTATTAAGGGTAATTGCAAGAGTGTTTTACTCAAATTTGTTATTAGCACATTTGTTTTTCCTAAAAGGAAAAAACAATACCTATATGCCTGTGACGGCCCCCACGTTGCAGGTGTAGTGCCATAAAGTGGGTTGAAGTTAGATCAAAGTTCGTTTTTAATTTTTTGAATAACGAAAAACGAAAACGAACCAGCGGCTTGTTTCCTGATAACAGAAGTACTTGGAGCTCACATCATTGTCACCATGAATGGCTGCTTCCAGTCTCTCTTGACATGCATTTCCTAAAACCCTATGGCAGTGTGCCCCGCCCCTGTGTATATTTTTGTGTTTTATGTTGTATGTTGCGTGTGTTAATGTTGGTGTATTGTAGTTGGTACATAGGATATAATGTGGGTAATGAGCATGAGTGTTTAAAATGTATAATTGTATTTAGGCACAGGGATTGCACTTCACTTCACGTGCATTTAAAGTATTTAATATGTGAGCACGGGGTTGCACAGAATTAGTTCAAGTGCTGGGATTCAAGTGAATAATTCATTAGTAATTGAATCCCGGCACAACAGTATATATAGATTTATTTTCTGTGTGTTAATAAAACACTGAGCGCAGCAGCGTCTCAGATTCAGTACCAACTACTGTCTGTCTGTGTACTCCTTTCTGGTCTGACGTAACCACTAAAGTCAGCTTGTCACACATGGTGTCAGAACCGGGACAACAGCGCCTCCGAGACTCAGGCCAGAAAGAGTACTGTTTGTTTGGGGGGAAATAAAATGGGAAAGAACAGCAGAAGGCAGCAGCCACAACACCAGCCAGAAGAACAGCAGCCCAGGTGTTACTGCTGTGCTGAGCCGGGGCATTCCCGCACAAACTGTCCCTGCTACCCCCTCGGACAGCTACCCCAACTATACCCCATTTGCAGAGGTGAGCACTATGTGGCCCGCTGCCCTGTCCATCAGGAGAGGGAGGAGCAGGGGTTGCCTCGGTCTCTACAACCAGCAGGGGGTGGTAGACTGCTGCTCCTACCGCCCCAGCAGCAACAGCAACAGCGGCCAGAGGAGCCAGAGAACCTGTTCCCCTGGTGCACAAAAGTGGATCACCGCTGGAGACTGCTCAGAGGTGCCACCGAGCTGGTGCGGGCGATGTGAGGAAGGGGGACACGACTGGTTGGGATGCCCCTATGCCAGCGTGCCAGCGCCCAGGCGGGGGAAGCCTGTGCATCCAGTGCCCAGACAGGGGGACCGCGAGCGTCCAGTGCCCAGACGTGGGGACCGTGAGAATCCAAAGCCCAAGAGGCAGCTGTTCCCATCTCCACCAGCAGAGGAAGAATGCCTGCTGTCCCCATCTCACCCAGCAGAGGAAGAATGCCTGCTGTCCCCATCGCCACCAGCAGAGGAAGAATGCCTGCTGTCCCCATCTCCCCCAGCACAGGAGAAATGTCTGCTGTCCCCATCTCCCCAGCAGAGGAGGAATGCCTGCTGTCCCAGTGTCCACCAGCAGAGGAAGAATGCCTGCTGGTTTCCCCTTCCGAGACAGAGGGAGAACCGCACCCGTCCCCTGGAAGAGAGGGAGAGCCGCACCAGTCCCCTGCAAGAGAGGGAGAGCCGCACCAGTCCCCTGCAATAGTGGGAGACTACACGCTGTTCCCACCTCCGTCGCCAGGAGACTACACGCTGCTCCCACCTCAGTCACCAGGAGACTACACGGTGCTCCCACCTCTCCTGCTGCCTCTGCCTCCACCACCTCAACCGCTTACACCATCAGGAGGAGAGCAGCAGGAGCTGCCTCTGCCTCTGCCATCACCAGGAGCAGAGCAGCAGGAGCTGCCTCTACCTCCACCGCCAGGAGCACGTCACCGCCCGGGGATGCCTGCCTCGCACCGCCCAAGGATGCCTGCCTCACACTGCCCAAGGATGCCTGCCTCGCACCACCCAAGGATGCCTGCCTCACACCGCCCAAGGATGCCAGCCAGGCTCCGCTTCGCCTGGGGCTGCCTGTTGCTCCGCATCGCAGCAGGAAGTACTGTGGCCGGAACCCCACCAAGGGGAGCTGCCGGCCACGAAGAAGGGGGGGAGGTCCAGAGACCATCAACCCCAGCAGCAGTTTTGCTGCCAGAGATCGTGGGGGAGGTCAGGAGACCTGCTCCCACTGTAGCACCTGCGCTGCAGGAAGTGCTGTGACCGGAGCCCCACGGGGGGGATCTGCCGGCTACAAAGGAGGTTGAGGTCGGGGGACCACATGCTCCCGCAGCCTTTCTGCTGCCAGGACTGCCCCGGCTGAAGGAGTCAGCCTGGGAGCTGTCAGCAGGTCCACTGACAGCATTGCACCTGGCAGTCTTTCGGCTGCCAGAGGTGCTACGGGAGGAAGCAGACTTTCCGCTGCTGGAGTGTGCCACCCTGCTGTCACCAGTTACACTGACAGCATTGCCAGTAGCAGCCAGGCTACTGACAACACTGCCACCTGTGAACCCCTTGAAGTCCCTGTTCTTGGGGATCTGTTCGTTTTGTATGTTTGTTTATTTTGGCTAAAGTGCCGTGTCCTGTGTTTTGTTCAACCTTTTTATTTTCAGCAGCGTCTCAGATTCACCACCAACTACTGTCTGTCTGTGTACTCCTTTCTGGTCTGACGTAACCACTAAAGCCAGCTTGTTACAAACCCCAGTGAAAATGCAGCTTATTCGTGATGTCCATGTGCATTGTTAGTCTTTGAGTAGCTTCTTGGGGCTTTATTAGGAAACACATTTCAAACTAATTTATGGAGTAGCCTAAATAAATAATAGTTTTCTTGCAAATCAAATGAAAAAAATGCACTGCTGGTTGAAAATGCAGGCAAAAGTGAAAAAAAACTAAATATATTTACCCAAAATGGGGTAGAAATATTTAATTAATTAAGTAAAAATAAACAAGGATATATTATTCTGTAAACTAAAAAATAACGTTGTGGCAGAGCAGGGCTCTGCCCTTGTGAATATTGGCAGGGATGGAGTTAAATTGTCCTCCCTGCCCAGGTTTATTGTGTCAGGTGGGAATCATTAGTAATCAATTAGCACCCAGCCACCTGACATAAAAGGAGTCCTCAGCGCCTCAGAAGAGAGAGGTAGCTGAGGAAGAAGGGGGGGAGCTTTGCCTCCACTGCAATCCACTGGAGGCAAAGCTCAGCCTGGAAGCCTTATTTTTGTAAGTTTTACTTTGTGTTTATTGTTTGTGTTTTAAAAACCTTTTTTTGGCCCTCGTGCCTGTTTATTTTGAGTCCTTTATTTAATAAAAGTATTTTGTTTGAACTGCAGCCTGTCTCTGGGCCTCATCCCTTGTGCCATCCTGTCACAAACGTAACAACTCAAACAGAAAAGAACAAGTGGGAAGAAATTTCAATGAAAGTAAATGCTTCAAACACTGGTCCTCTGCGAGATGGCAAAGAGGTTTACAAAGAAGTGGCAGGATTTCACTTATGTGAAAGTTGTTTTGCAACCAGCCGACTATTAGGGTGTTTGCAGTGTTTCTGACTGCAGCGTTGTCGATTCACAGCAACAAGCAGCCCTTGCTAACTTCTGTCTTTACATTCCCACAGTGCATTACAACCTCCACGAACATGTCAAGATTACACCATGTGCCTGTTTCCCAGCATCATAAGCAAACGGTAGTGTTTCCAGTTGCTCCTGAACGACTACTTGAGTTCACGAGTGATCTGGCATGATCTTGACATGTTCCTGGAGGTTGTAACGCACTGTGGGAACGTAAAAGACAGAACTTAGCAAGGGCTGCTATTCAGAGGATAGTCGCTTTGAATCGTCAGCAACACCACAGATACCCTGTAGTCAGCTTCTTGCAATAAACTTCCACTTTAGTGAAATCCTACCATTTCTTGTGAACCTCAGCCTCACGGAGGACCAGTGTTTGAAGCATTTACTTGCATTGCAATTTCTTTTTTTTTGTTTGATTCATCATGTTATTTTTCAGTTTACAGAATAATATATCCATGTCTATTTCTACTTCATAAATTAATATTTCTACCTCATTTTGGGTAAATATATTTTGTTTTTTTCACTTCTTTTGCCTGCATTTTCAACCAGTGGTTTATTTTTTGTTTGATTTACAAGAAAACTATCATTTATATATAGGATACGCCATAAATTAGTTTCAAATGTTTTTCCCAACAAAGCCCAGAAGAAGCTGTAACAATTCAATTCTCAAAGCAATATTGTCACATATAGCCTTGGCATAGACCTTTGTGCTATAAATCACTGGAACCCTTTGCAGGGTGAGCGGTTCTTTACACAGTTACAATGAGCCCACTGATGATGTGCAAGAGAAAAAAGGTTGGAGACCAAGTGATATGAAAAATAGTGAATTCTGGCCCACTCCTGTATTCTGGATGGAGGGCATGCCCCCTACTCTCTGTGAACAACATGAAATGTATCAAGGAAACAGTTAAAGATCCAGGACTATTGCTAATGGTACAGAACTGACTCTGAGCAGAGCAGTTGAAAACAATCCTTTTATAATGTGTGAATGTGAAAAGTGCAGAGATGATAAGTGTGGAGGTGAATCACCATTGACCAGGTCCAAACCCTGCCCCACCTGTAGTCACTTAGTGAGACACTGCCGAATTCTATTTGAATGTGATAGCCCTGAAGGGATGTCATTTTCACACTTGAATGTAGACCCACGGGATGTAAAGAGAATTGAATGCGTGGGTTGTGACAGTGGTCATCCAGTGACATGGGCTCAAGCTAGAATGTGAGGAGGGTATTCCTGCCAAACGCGTACAAGTGTCTTGCAGGTATCAATTGAAGACCCTGGTTGCCCACACCTGCAATGTAAATAATTGGATGAAAAGGCCTGTCGTGGTGTTTGCAGAACCAGTCCGAGCTGAGCCTGGTGCAGAGTTTGAATCTTGTTGGGAACATGCAGATTTGTTAGACATGAATTGGATGGTTTAACCTAACATACAGTATATTGATTGAAATAATATGATATACTCTTTTGTCAGTAATTATAGTAATACTGTTGTGACAGTAATTCTTGGTGGTAAATCGCCCTCCCGATCTGTGAGGGTGCTGAGTAGCGAGAACAGAGTACCTTGG
The DNA here is from genome assembly GCF_902713425.1 of Acipenser ruthenus. Classification (NCBI taxonomy): domain Eukaryota; kingdom Metazoa; phylum Chordata; class Actinopteri; order Acipenseriformes; family Acipenseridae; genus Acipenser; species Acipenser ruthenus. The sequence goes on from NC_081194.1 coordinate 34,931,575, forward strand.
ACTGGCTGGCCCGACAGTTCTTTCCCAGGGTTCAAGGGAAGTCGGCCAGCTAGAAACGGGGCGGAACTCCAGTGCATTAACTCGTCAACCCGGAAGGGAAACGATGTGGCAGTCACGGATTGGAGGGGCGGCTGCATTCGTTTACCAAGGGGTCATGTGTAACGGCATAAAAGGGGACGGAGACGCAATCTGCTCCTTCGCTTTGGTTTAATAATAGAACCCAGAAGGACTTGTGAGATGTACCTGTGATACAATATTGTGAGTGTTTGTTTGTTTTTGTTACTAATTATTGTTGTTTGGTATTAGTAGACGGCTAACACGTTCCGGAGCTGTCGCCAAGGGCCAGCACAAAACCCGGAACAACACTGCACTATTGTCACGTATAAACCTGTATCACCCACCACAAGCACTACTGCACACACCCATGACTGGTGACCGTGTTAGTACATTGTGAGAAGGATATGCATGTTTATTATTTGGGACTGCAACCCTGTTGTTATTTACTCCGTGCTCTACACATTGCTGTGTATTGCCGGGGATTATTATTTGGTCACCAGACCTGGAATTATAAAATAAAAGGAAGCATTTTCCAACTGGATTACAAGTCTCTGTCTGTTAATTACGCACCGCATCACTCCTGCACCTGTACACTGCAAACCACTTTGTCACAACTGTATGTACTCTTTTTTTAAATAGATCTGCATACCCAGTAGAAAATTTTAGGTAGCTTTTGTGTGCCGTCTGTAAAGGAGCCTGAAGAGAAAGGTTGGGCTAACCAGCTCTTGGCAAGCTCTTATCAGAAGAAGGCCTCTTTGATTTAAGTGCCACACCTTGTTAGCACATTCCAGTTTGATGAAAAAAGGTAGCCAGTTTCCTGGAGAGAGAGTTGCTGTACTAAGCATATATATATATATAGTAACAAAGTAGGGGTGCCTTGCTACAATTCGGGACCTTCTTGATTGTAAAAGAAACATTTACTGGACCACAGAGGTTGTTTAAACAGGACAGGGCCTGTATATTTATTCATAAACCCCAAACAAAACAAACAAAAGCCTAACTCCTCAAAGGAGTACTAACTAAACACACAGGAACACCCTGACTACAAGTGGGACAGCTAGGCCGTTTCCCCACCAAACAATAAACAAAAACCACACAGGTTTAATACAGCACACTTTTACCTCACGACTGCCAGGAAGCAGAGCACTCCTTTCTGCCTCCTTCTCCTCAGCAGCCCTGAGCAAACTGACTGCCTCTCTCAAATACCCTGCACCTGGTTCTAATTTAACAATGGCTACCAGGTGCAGGGGATAATTAATAATAAAACAATTAACAAATCAATTAAACAATAAACCGAATACAATTAAATTAAACAAATGTGCATTCCGCACATGTTTTTTTCTTCAGGGAGGCTTTAACCCCCTCCCTGCTGTCTTACAATATATATATATATATATATATATATATATATATATATATATATATATATATATATATATAAATTACTAGTGTAGATGTTTAATGTAGAAAAAGAATACCAGTCTTGTAATGAAGAAACTAAAAAGACTTAGAAAACCAGTACACAGTTTGACCTAGTTCAAGAAAAGACTAACAGTCAAGTCTTCTATCTAAAAATAAGTAAGCTCGATTCAAAGACACTCTTTAATCTAAAAAAAATATTCTAAAGTAATGAAAACAGAATACTTGAATCAACAATTTAAAGTCTTAAAACTGCTGCTATATTTCTAAGAGTGAAACAAAAGTATAGTTTAAATGGATTAGCAGTCATATATCTTATATGGAATAAGTATTAAGACTTGATCTAAAAGGAACACGAGTTAAATATGCTATAAAGACTGAAATAATACAGCTATTCGAATGTTGTATTTGAAAAAGCAAGACAAAAACAATGAAAGTAGTATAAACTGTAACATTAACAGTGAACTTGCTGAAGGAATACAAATAAGTTTGTGACTTCGTTTTTACCTGCTTATAGTAAAAGCAGTGTTGAAGATGACACATTGGTTTTTGGCCGATGAAGCGAGGATTTTTTTCTGATGGTCATCTATTTAAAAGCCAAGATCCTCTCTACTAGGAGCAATCTCGTTAATATTAATATTGACGAATGAAATACCGTTTGAATAACAGAAGATAGGAGTTTATATTAAAATAAACATTTCTCTATATATCACAAAAATTAATTAGAACCTGGCAAGAAGAGTTGGGGCACGTAGCATAGGATGGTTTTACTGAATTAAGCTAAAGATTGGTTTAAAATAATGAGATATTAGAAAATGTCTCATATTAATCAACCCTAAAAACTGGCAAAAGGAAAGGCTGTCTTAAAACCTGCTTCAACTGGATTTTATATGAACAGAGAATAAGAGGTCAGACTTAGTTCAGTCAGAATAACACTATGGCATTCTAATATATTAATGGTAGCCTGTATTTAGATGTACGTAACTGGACCTTCCATTAAAAGCTTAAATGACTTCATAACAGATCAACGGAGTAAAATAATATTACAATTTCTAGGAGCAACTGTTATACTGAAGTAACTGAATTAGAAATACATCTTATAATGCCATTTAAAACACTAGCCTTGGCAAGTAAATATGGTGTCTGAAACCTGCTTGTGCAGGCACATATTTAGGAACAGAGAGGTCAGGTTTAGTCCAAGCATGGTACAGTTAATTATAAGCATTATAGCTTAAATTTAAATGAAAATAACTGAAATAACCACTGTATGCTCAGTGATTTTATACAAGACCTGTGATAAACCCCATACAGCCTTTGTCCAATACTTTGTTAACACACTTGTATATGAAAGTAAACTCATCTGAAAGGTTGACAAGATATGCTGCTCAGAGGGAGTATATTGTAGACCCAGGTTAATATAATCACACAAAAAGTTGATGTTATATAAAAAACAGCATCCTATAAAAGCCCAGGGCAAGACCCCATTCGATACCATTGATTGTGATCTTGTAAGCTGACGTGGTCCATGCTCTGAGGGTCTCTGAAAAACTCACTGCTGTTCAGAAGTCTCTATCTTTTGTAGACAGTTCTTATTTTGCATATATCCTACAATACTCTTCCATATACTGGAAGGTAAGCATATATTTGAATTTAATATCTCTTTTATATTGGATGTATTGCTATAAGGTATAGAAATGATGTGGTAGTTTTAAGAGAGTGATATATTGAATGCTTTAGAACATAGCTGTGGGTGTTTCAGGGTCATTTTGCATGGCTGGCCTGAGGGCTAAGCATATAATTAACCATATCTGTATTAATATATATATAACCGTGTATAACCAACCAATCATATTTTTAAAGCATTTAATAAACTGAAAGGTCACTACTACTGCTCTGATTTGTTAAAACTTGAAATTAAATGAGTCTGTGTGATTTTCTTGATTATTAAAAAGTTGTACATATAGCACGCCCAGTTTTGAACATCTCTGTCCTCCTTAAACGTCTCCCCTGAGTTTAGGAGTGTGCTTAGAGCATATATATATATATATATATATATATATATATATATATATATATATATATATATATATATATATATATATATATAAAAAGTAAAATGAGTATGTGCAATTCTGACATATCTCTCCATTTAATACGTGCATTTTTGTGAATTAATTTCAATTTTTTTATATCCATAATATGTACATTTTTATCCATTAATAACCAAAAATGATCAATTACCACATTCTGATTGTGAATACTACACAAATTTGGTTTTGAGTAGTTATGTAATTGTTTTGAGCCTCTGTATCTGCAAGCACCTCAAGGTGATCGATGGCTTCAGATTGCTAATGAATGTGGAATTATCCAAACTGCATTGGTGCTATTGATGGGAAACGTGTCGCTGTCCAGGCACCCCCCAACTCAGGATCAGAGTATTTTAATTATAAAGGGGGGTTGGGATATTGCTTCACACTTGTTGACATCAGCAGCAGTGGTCGTTGAAGCGAATGGGGCATTTTAGCAGTCTGAGTTGGGCAAGGCGCTGGAACAGAATAGGCTAGCTGTCCTATTGTCAAGAGATGAAACCTTCCCCCTGAAGCCTTACCTCATGCGACCCTACCCTGAAAAGCATCTGCCAATCTGCGTGTTTATAATGCCAGGCACTCGTGTGCCCGACATGTAATTGAAAATGCCTTTGGTATTTTGGTGGCCAGATGGGCAGTGTTCAGCAGGCCAATGCAGATAAAACCTGAAAAAGCTATTTCCGTTATGCAGGCAGCAGCCTACCATAAATCTAAATTTACTGTCCCATTTACTAACAGAGAATGCATTAGTTTATGTGCACACTATTTGGCTAATTTACATAAGATAGCGTGCACACTACATGTATTGTGAGCAATAATTTAATGTGCACGTTTATGTCCAAGACTTACTGTGATAGCATACACCCTGTCCCTGTGTGTATTTTGTATTATTTTGTATTATTAATATTTAAAATGTATGGTTTAGTGTGTAAAAACACAATGTTTTATTGTTAATTATTTTACAGCATGTATGGGGTTAAAATTCCCTATCCATGCTAAACTCGTGCAGAATGTGACTGTATCCAGTTTGATTAATTTATTACTAATCTGGAGACAGTCACATGTATAAAAACCTGCAGCTTTGGCTGAATGAGGTTAGTGTGTTCAAAGGCGGAACAAGAGATGTGAGTCGTGAGATAAAGAAATATTGAAAACAATTGCTACCCGTACTGGTTTTACACAAGCACAATACTTGTTTTTTCTGTGTCTGTTTTGTCTGTTTGATTTGGCCATCATGCTGTTTCATTTTGTATAAGTGTTTCTGTTTTGTTTAAAACTTGTATTTGTTTATTTAATAAATCTGCACACCACCGCATTCAACCACAATACTGTGTCCTACATTTCCTGGTCTGACGTCACCCATCAGCTATCCTGTTTGCACTTACCCATGACCAACGTGATATAAAAAGCCCCAGCTGTCCAGGCATATCTTTTTGTCAGTGGCTTATTGCGAAAGGTGGAGATAGCTTACATTGACCAAAAATGAGTGATCAACAGACACAGCCCTCCACAGGAGACAGGCAGAGAATGCAAACTAAAACTGCACGCAGAGGAGTTAGGAATTAATAATAGATTCGGTCCAGTATTTTATTTAACCACTCTGTTATTTGTACCAATGTGTGGCAGGATGGCTGGGTGGGTGGCGTCCCAGACCAGGAAATGAACTCCGGGGTGAGTCGCCACTGCGCTCTTTCTTTTATTTAATCAAATAAACTTGAAATAATAAGCAAAAGACTTGTACAATAACACACAAAACAAAAGGCATGATGGCCAAAACATACAGTATAGACATATATATATATATATATATATATAATATATATATATATATATATATATATATATATATATATATATATATATATATATATATTATATATATATATATATATATATATATATATATATATATATATATATATATATATATAACCAAACAAATATCATACTTGTCCTTCCAGCACGAGTAGCAATTGTTTACCTTTCATTTATTCTCCTTCACTCTCTCTCCCATTCTTTCTACTTTCAACCCTCCCTCCTTCTGAGTGGCTGATGTGCTTTTATATACGTGGCCATCTTCAAATTAGTAAGCACTTATTCAATTCGGAGATGGCCACAATCTGCACAAGTTTAAAGGGACGGAGATTTAACCCATCCACGCTGCAAAACAATAATTTCCTTTACATAACAACAAAACAAACAATTTAAATAATAATAATAATAATACTAATAATAATACTACTACTACTAATAATAATAATACAAAAACAAAACAAAATAAATGTAGGCGCGGGCGTACCCCGTCACACAATGTACTTCACGTTTAATATAACCTGTTATTTACATGTAATTTTCACTGCTCTATATGAAAACTTTAATGCAAATAATGCCTCCCTGATGCCAGATATATTTCAGCCCAGAAAAATAGGTTTAAATCAGTGGTTAAAGTCTGGTTTCCAAACTAACTAATTATCGCTAAGGTGCACACTACGATTACCGCCCTTTAGTAAATACGGTGTGAATAAATCTCATCTCATTATGGGGTGCTTCATTTAAATACATTATCATGCATTACCATATACATCACATATTCATTCTGATTACCAGAGTGTGGCACAATAAAATCAGTCTGTGCCATAATATGCTCACTATTTTGAATAAAATTGCAATAGTAAATACAGAAATCATGAACGTGCACACTTGCAGTTATGGTGCACCATAATGTTTAATGCCCTTTCATAAATGAGGCCTATAGTGTATATATCTATTTATTGTGGGTGTATGAATACCACAAATCTGTAAAGCTACGTTTCTATATTTTCTAATGTCTGTTTTGAATGGTTGAATTAACTTTTTTTTAATAGCTACTTTGTTTCTCTAAACAATTAAAATAAAAAAAATAAAAAACTTTTTCTGTGAATGGAAATACTTTGTTTTATTGACCAAACACACACAAAAGAGATACGTATTAACACACGCCCCCAGAGATCTTTCACATGGTAAGCACAACTGAACCACACCAACACCCCACCTCATGCCGACAACGACTCAGCATCACCATGCTGTAAAGTGTTTTCAGCCAATCAGAGTGCTGCATTTTTGTCCTTTCCTGAATTTTCCTTCCTAAAAAAGAATAAACACAGTGTGTTGCCATCGAGACAGAACAGCAACTACAGTCAGTGCATTTACATAGCACTTCAAATCCTGTTCAAATCCGAGTAATCAGATTCGAAAATTCTGCCATGTAAACTCTGCAATCAGATTTGGGAATCGGATTTCTCTCCGTAATCCCATTCCAGGTTATCGGATTTGCGGATGTGGGTTACCCGATTCAAATCCTTTTCAAATCCAATCTCGCTGCCTTGTAAACGTGGTGATCGGATTACAATATTATGAATCCTTTTCAAATCCGATCTCGCTGCCTTGTAAACGCGGTGATCGGATTACAATATTATGAATCCTTTTCAAATCCGATCTCGCTGCCTTGTAAACGTGGTGATCGGATTACAATATTATGAATCCTTTTCAAATCCGATCTCGCTGCCTTGTAAACGTGGTGATCGGATTACAATATTATGAATCCTTTTCAAATCCGATCTCGCTGCCTTGTAAACGTGGTGATCGGATTACAATATTATGAATCCTTTTCAAATCCGATCTCGCTGCCTTGTAAACGCGGTGATCGGATTACAATATTATGAATCCTTTTCAAATCCGATCTCGCTGCCTTGTAAACGCGGTGATCGGATTACAATATTATGAATCTTTTTCAAATCCGATCTCGCTGCCTTGTAAATGCGGTGATCGGATTACAATATTATGAATCCTTTTCAAATCCAATCTCGCTGCCTTGTAAACGCGGTGATCAGATTACAATATTATTTTGGCAGTGCACGTCTACTAAAAATCAGAGAGCAGTCCTGCGCATGAGCGGTTGTGTGTGTTTGGGTTGATGAGCATGATGTCTCGTCAGAAGGAAGCAGCTTACTACTGGAGTGACGAGGAAACTGTTTTTTTAATAAAATGTCTTGATAAATTAAATGGGATGGGGTCTCTGACACACAGGTGTATATCCTTTGGGCTCATAAATGGCTTTACCATTTCGCAGAGCTTTTCAAATGACACTCGTGTCATACAGAAATTCTCTCTCCGACCTGCATCTGTAAGTTTCGTAAGTACAGTTATGTACCACCAATCCCTACCTCTTTGTTTGACCCATACAGTACAACTGGGCTCACTGAAAGCAACAGCTGTACGTAACAAAATTGGGGTGTAATCGTCAGTATGGCCCTGTCTGTCTTGCTCTAGAGCTAAACACTGACATCGGAAAAGCATGAGCATTCCAAGGATCGCATTAATGTTTAATTGCATCAACATCATCAATGTTGAAATGCACATTAGGAAAAAAGTATAATCGATCTGCATCCTGTGAAATAAAGAGAATAGCTGTAGCTTTGAAGGCTTGACTGCTGGCTCTGCGTCTACAGTTTCTAAAAACGTCATCGTTAGCATTTAACCCCTATCAGGTAAGAAAATGAATCAAGAAAATACTTTTTTTTAATAAATGATTTTATGTATATAAACAAATATAACAACAAGATAACATATCTCTAAATTCTGCAATTTATAAGTAGGGAAATCCGATTACATCAATGCCATGTATACCGAGATAACTATCGCTTGGCTTATCCAATTGCCAAGTAAACTCTGTATTCCAATTCCAAAATCTGATTCCGTGGAATCCGACTACAAAGAAATCCGATTACTTCATACCATGTAAACGTAGTGAGTGACAGCCAAATAATCCAAAACAACAATAAAGCTACAAATAAACCTATTTGAAATACTTAAACCAGGGGAAAAACCAGCTCACAAATCTGTTATGCTGGTTCCATTTCTAATCATTTTACTCTCACAATCACTACAACTAATCATTATTCATCCCCTAAACATGGTGTATAAACATACACTTTTGACAACACAGGCAGTTCAAAAAATAAAACATCAATAACAATAATAACACCGTGTAACAATTTTTTTTTTTTTTTGGTTCCTGGGTAGTAAGTGTTATTTCCTAATTGCTTATGCCTCAAAAGTATAGAAAATGGCTATTATTCCCCACAAACTTTGCTTTTGTGACCAGGACAGTGATATTTTGAAATTTACCTATTTCCAATGAGAAAACGGGCAAATTTGTGTCTTTTCGTTCACATAAAGTCAGAAAAAAACAACATATGAATCCAAATTAACATGTATTTATACTAAAGTAATACAAAAATGACTACAAAAGATTTAGAAGTGAGTAGTTTTTTTAGATTTACGATTATACTGTAAATCACTTTCACGAATCATCCCCCAAATGTAGTCTCCCATCATGTTCTCGTTATACTGTCCTTGGTAGCGGCGTTCAAAGTCCAGTATATCCTGGTGGAAGCGCTCGCCTTGCTCCTCTGAGTACGCTCCCATGTTCTCCTTGAATTTATCAAGATGAGCATCAAGGATATGGACTTTGAGGGACATCCTACAGCCCATTGTGCTGTAGTTCTTCACCAGAGTCTCAACCAGCTCCACATAGTTTTCGGCCTTGTGATTGCCCAGGAAGCCCCGAACCACTGCGACAAAGCTGTTCCAAGCCGCTTTCTTCTTACTAGTGAGCTTCTTGGGGAATTCATTGCACTCCAGGATCTTCTTTATCTGTGGTCCGACGAAGACACCGGCTTTGACCTTTGCCTCAGACAGCTTAGGGAAGAAGTCTTGAAGTTACTTGAAGGCTGCCGACTCCTTATCTAGAGCTCTGACTAATTGTTTCATAAGGCCCAATTTGATGTGCAGTGGTGGCATCAGCACCTCCCGGGGGTCCCAGCCGTACTCATCATACTTCAAGGCGTCCAGCAAGGTCTTGATGCTGTTGTAATCCTCTTTGAGGTGCACCGAGTGAGCCAGGGGAAGAGACGGGTACTTGTTACCATTATGGAGCAGCACGGCTTTGAGGCTCCTGGATGAGCTGTCAATGAAGGACAGTATAACGAGAACATGATGGGAGACTACATTTGGGGGATGATTCGTGAAAGTGATTTACAGTATAATCGTAAATCTCAAAAAACTACTCACTTCTAAATCTTTTGTAGTATTTTTGTATTACTTTAGTATAAATACATGTTAATTTGGATTCATATGTTTTTTTTTTCTGACTTTATGTGAACGAAAAGACACAAATTCGCCCGTTTTCTCATTGGAAATAGGTACATTTCAAAATATCACTGTCCTGGTCACAAAAGCAAAGTTTGTGGGGAATAATAGCCATTTTCTATACTTTTGAGGCATAAGCAATTAGGAAATAACACTTACTACCCAGGAACAAAAATTGTGTTACATAGTGTAATATAAGGAATAAACTCTTGTGGCAAGATAATAACGAGACCAGAAGCCTGAGATACAATTACATTATTTTTATTGCACACTTTGGAGTACTTTATTTGTTATAATTAGTTGTAGCCATTTACAATAGCTTGAAGAAGTCGCACATATGGTCATTTCCCTTCCCTTGTTTTTTGTAATGCTTTTGTTTTGCCGCAAGTCTGTAATTGCTTTAGTTTTTGTGAAGTCTGTTTGGCTACCGTAGTAAATTGAACTTTCATATTTGTGTCGCGTTAAATACCTGTCTTCATGATTCGTTTTCATGATTTTCAACGAACACGTCTCTGTTTTCATCCATAACATTTTGAAATCTGGTCGTCATTTTCATTAACTGACAGTTTGTGTGCTGTTGTGAAGTCAGCTCAGGTCTCGGTGTAACTTACCCTCTACTTTTAACACTGGGAGAGTACAATGTATTTGCAGGGGGTAAAATGCAACATAACCTTGAAGTCATGAGTAATCCCATTTTAACTGCAATGTTACTTTTAACTACTATACAAAAACTTAGTATTAAAATAAAACCAGAGGCAACAGCTATTCTTATTTACTTTATTGACCACAGCCAATACGACTTTGATGAGCACAGAAACAGAATATACCGGATATATAAAGATAAGCACAGAAACATAACTTCTATTTTAACATTAAATTCATAACCTTAAACTTCAATATAAAGTCATACAGATAAATAATGAAGACAACATTTTGCAAATCAAAGGTACGCACAGTGCGTAACATGCATATGGCTGCGGGCGCTAATAACAGAGGGGAAAATGTAACTACAGTCGGCACTCACATATCTGATCCTATAAAACTTTGACTTCAGTGATGGTTAAAAGAGTGTGACGCATATCTGATTATTTCATTTTGGCCCGTTCCAACCCATGTCTGTTTTTCAGTGAACACGAAAAAGATACAATGTCAAAAATACATTGCTGAAAGGACTGTTTTAAAATAAGTAGGCTTCCATTTAGATGTATTCTAGTTGGTTTTGTTGGTACAGTATTGTATTTTCAACAGAAGTAGTATTTTAATTCAAAACAATATGATTCTGAAAATATCACTTGCTAAAAGAGACGACACACGGACTGTAATACCGTATATATTTTTAAATACGGTACCTATTGTAGCAGTATGTAAAATTACCCGTGACCCAACAGCAAAATTAAATCAAAATGTTACCCATGCACAGAACTGCGTAAAACGTAAAAGATAAAAAACAACAACACAGTTTCCAGAATTAAAACAGTATCCAAAGTCAGTATTCAAATTTGCAGAATATAGTGCTCGATAAGGCCCTAATGTCACCGTTCACTTGCAAATGAAAATGCACAAAAGCAACATTATATAAAACTATTTAATGATTAACTATTTTACATTCGAATAGCTGGTCTTGTCCATTTTATTTTGTGTTGTGTTTGTTTTGGCCCTCGAGCCATTATGTTTGTATTTTTGTTGAAAACCTTTTTGTTTTTTTGAAATATATGCGTCGCAGCACTTCCCTACCCCAGCCACATCAGTCTCCAGTGACTGAGGGAGAGCAGCACCAGTCTCCAGTGATGAGGGAGAGCCGCATCAGTCTCCAGTGACGAGGGAGAGCAGCACCAGTCTCCAGTGACTGGGGGAGAGCCGCATTAGTCTCCAGTGACGAGGGAGAGCAACATCAGTCTCCAGTGACTGAGGGAGAGCAGCACCAGTCTCCAGGGACGAAGGAGAGCAGCACCAGTCTCCAGTGACTGAGGGAGAGCAGCACCAGTCTCCAGTGACTGAGGGAGAGACGCATCAGTCTCCAGTGACGAGGGAGAGCAACATCAGTCTCCAGTGACTGAGGGAGAGCAGCACCAGTCTCCAGTGACGAGGGTGAGCCGCATCAGTCTCCAGGGACGAGGGAGAGCAGCACCAGTCTCCAGTGACTAAGGGAGAGCCGCATCAGTCTCCAGTGATGAGGGAGAGCCGCATCAGTCTCCAGTGACGAGGGAGAGCAGCACCAGTCTCCAGTGACTGAGGGAGAGCAGCACCAGTCTCCAGTGACTGAAGGAGAGCCGCATCAGTCTCCAGTGACGAGGGAGAGCTGCACCAGTCTCCAGTGACTGAGGGAGAGCAGCACCAGTCTCCAGTGACTGAGGGAGAGCAGCACCAGTCTCCAGTGACGAGGGAGAGCAGCACCAGTCTCCAGTGACTGAGGGAGAGCAGCACCAGTCTCCAGTGACTGAGGGAGAGCAGCACCAGTCTCCAGTGACGAGGGAGAGCAGCACCAGTCTCCAGTGACTGAAGGAGAGCCGCATCAGTCTCCAGTGACGAGGGAGAGAAGCACCAGTCTCCAGTGACTAAGGGAGAGCAGCACCAGTCTCCAGTGACAAGGGAGAGCAGCACCAGTCTCCAGTGACTGAAGGAGAGCCGCATCAGTCTCCAGTGACGAGGGAGAGCTGCACCAGTCTCCAGTGACTGAGGGAGAGTCGCATCAGTCTCTAGTGACAAGGGAGAGCAGCATCAGTCTCCAGTGACTGAGGGAGAGCAGCACCTGTCTCCAGTGACCGAGGGAGAGCCGCACCGAGGGAGAGCCGCATAGCTGCAGAAGTCAGACAACAGCACTCTGCAGACGATGATGATGATGGTGTCGATGACACTGATGAAGAACAGGAAGTCCCAGCACCTCGCTGTGCTGCGATCTTAATTTCAGCAGCAAAAGGATTGTGATGTGCTACTGGGTTTGAATGATTTGGAAACTAAAATACTGAAGAAAATCTCAAAATCAAAATCTCAGAAGAAAAAAACTGATTATTTAGTCTAAGATGTTAACCATTTTTTTTGGGGGGGGGGGAGGTGGCAGTCAAGAAAAGGAATATTATATATATATATATATATATATATATATATATATATATATATATATATATATACCTGTATATCTGTATATATTTATTTTTACTCTGTTGTTGATGGTGTTGTGCAAGCTAAAACTAATGGTTACAGTATTTCATTTATAACTAGGCTTTCTACTTTTCAATATTAATCGGTAAAGTTCGTTAAACATCAAATTCCCCCAAAATAAAAAAATTATATACGATAAACGTATATTTATTTTCTTACCAAAAATAATCATTTAGAAATCCTTTCTAGTTTTTGTAGTTTTTATACTTGCTGTCTGGCCCGTTCCGCTCTGAATGGCTGGGGGTCGCTGTCAGTCATCTCAGTGGTCCATTAGTACTGTAGTTTCACCCTGTTCTGACAGACCTCTGACGGCTCCAACTTGGGGTGGTCTGGGAAGACAGAGGAGTACGCGGATCCTGGCCAGACCGCTGCACATCCCTGCACATAAATATGCTGGAGTGGCGAGTGGTCTCCCTTGCTCTCCACCACTTCCTCCCAATGCTGAGCGGTACACATGTGTTGATCCGGATGGACAACACGACAGTGGTAGCGTATGTCAACCACCAGGCCATTAACATGTGCTCAGAGGAACTTGCTGTCCCTACGGGTGACGCACATTCCCGGAGTGGTGAACTGGGCAGCAGACCTCCTCTCCAGGAAAAGCCCACATCTGTCAGAGTGGCGACTCCACCCTCAGATAATGGAGCGCATTTGGGAACGGTTCGGGAAGGCGTAGGTCAATCTCTTCGCCTCGACAGAGATGACGCATTGCCCCCTGTGGTACTTCCTCCACCGCTTAGGCGGTCCACTCAGCATAGACACCCTAGTGCACAAATGGCCCAAAGCTTTTTTGGACGCATTCCTGCCTATTCTCAAAAAAGTACGGTTAGAGGAAGCATCAGTTCTCCTAGTGGCCCCCCAAGTGGCCCAGGAGAATCTGGTTGTCGACCCTGTGCCAGCTTTTACATGGCCAGCCCTGTGAGATTTCACTGTGCATGGATCTCTTCAGTCAGGTGAAAGGCACTCTTTGGCACCTGGAAAAGGGCAGGTTCCGACTATGGGTCTGGCCCCTGAAAGGGACCGCTGGTTAGCCCTAAGGCTATCAGATGTGGTTGTGGGTATGTTGCAGAGTGCTAGGGCAGACTCCACTAGGTCTTTGTACACCTATAAGTGGAGGTATTTCTAAGCTTGGTGACTGGCTGGAAGCCATGACCCAATATCTTGCCCTATGCCAGTCATCTTACAGTTTCTGCAAGAACTGTTTGCGGCTGGTAAGTCACCTTCCACTTTGAAGGTGTATTTAGCGGCTATATCTGCATGCCATGCCTCCGTAGATTCGGTGTTTCCGGGTGCGCATTTCTTGGCTACCCGATTTCTTAAAGGCGCTCGGCGAGTATGCCCTCCCAGGAGGACTGTTCTCCCCGAATGGAGCCTTAATATTGTACTGGAGGCTCTCACGAAGGCCCTGTTTGAGCCCATACACTCCATAGAGTTGAAGTACCTGTCTATGAAGACAGCCTTCCTCCAGGCTATCACCTCCACTAAGCAGGTCAGTGAGCTGCAGGCGCTGTCTGTGCACAGCTCTTGCATGTGTATTTGGAGGATGGCAGCAGGGTGTCTCTGCGCACCAACCCTGCTTTCCTCCCCAAGGTGATCACAGCCTTCCACATTAATCAGTCTGTGGAACTGGAGTCCTTCCATCTATCTCCGTTTTGTAATATGGTCCCAGGACTGGATTACATCTTGAGGGCCAGAGTTGAGTATGTTGTAAGTTATTCACAATATTTCCATACTGTCCCAGTTCAAGGATTAAAAAATCTGGTCACCTTATCCATTGTACACATGCTCGACTCAAAATCTCCAGCTTCCGGTTTTAAAACCAGCAGCATCCGGTTACATTGAGAAAAACAGCTTGACTCGATTTCACATGTGTTGCTATACATCAAAATAAACCAGGGAACGCAAGCACTTTGATAGCCATAACAGTTACACTAAGCTATTTATTATGTTTTGAAACCGCACATACTGTATTGCACAAAAAAAAATCCTGAGGTTCGAACATGCAACCCGCTGCGCCTCTGGGTAGCTGTTGAAATGTATTTAATTTTTATTTAAACTGACATAAATTAATAAATGGCAAGCCAGGAAAATACATGTCATTAATTGATTTGGTTGATGTTTTTATCCTGAGCAATTGATATTTGTATAGGCCTACCCATATATTATAAAAAAAAAAAAAAGTCATTAAAAAAAAAAAAATAGTATACTGATAGCCTATTAGTGAAACAATATGACACTCGTGCGCCACCACTTAGTGTTTGCATTTGGCAGTATAGGTCAGTGGTGTAATGATTAGGGCACTTCACTACATACTAGAGGGACATAGGTTCAATCCCTGGTGGGGGACACACTGCTCTTTTACCTGTTGCTCCAGAAAAAATATTGATTCCACTTTAAACATAACGTTTTAAGCTTTCTTAGACCGAATGTGAAAAAAACGTAAATACCTCTTATACTCATTGAGATATATTAAGATATAAGTCGTCAAACTAAGGTAAAATTTGTCCTTCTTCTTTATCATCATCATCATCATCATCATCATCATCATCATCTTCCGTTCCTTACTTTTTGTATGTAGTGATCTTGGAAAACAATAACTAAAGAACAGGATATGTACCAGTCATGGCATTTCACATGTTGGTCAACATCTAATTAAACCAGAGAAATCAAGCACTTTGACATACATACCAGTTATATTACGGAATTTATTTATGTTTTAAAACAGCACATATCGGGGGACACATTGCTCTTTTACCTATTGCTCTAGAAAAAATACATTGGTAATTGTATGTAAAAAAAAAATGACACAATTGCCCTGGATATTGTCTGCTAAGAAATATATTAATAATCTTCAAGCCTGATTAGTGCTTGGTTTTAAATATCAGCCCTGTTATCAACGTGTATGAACATTTTAAAAGTGTTACAACTCAAACAGGTCTAAGAGTATATAAAATAAAAGCCACAAGGTGTTTAATTCCTAAACACATTTAGAATCATAAATTAAGTGTGACAAATAGCCTACGTGTTTTAAAGTTAAACACCCGGTTTATAGGCTATGTCTTAGTGATAATATTTATTTCAATTCATCATATAGCCCCAAAGGAATCAGTATAGCATTTGGCTCTGAGAAACATATTCTTGAAAACACCTATCATGCCTGCTGCCATGTTTTGTTGGATTTGTTAAGAAAACAATGTTGTTTCTCACACCACATTGTGGGAAAGTTTGCAAGAAAGTGGACACTTCTATGACTTCTTCACTGCAAGCTGCATATTACACATTTCTTCGTTGGATTGATGAAGTAAATGTACGAATGGTATGGGCACTGGAGATTCAGTGAAAAACTTCAGGGATTTTCTGCATTCTACCAATTGAATATCGACCAGCAACATACCGTACGGAAAGTCACTATTTACTGTGTTTCATTTTATTGTGCTATTGCTAGGTTATGTTGCTATTAAACAAGACAATTTTACCAGCAAGGCATTTTGCTCATTTTGCATTATTTACAAGTCTGCATTATTAATACTCCATTAACTATGTATTGTAAATGCATTACGCTGCTTGTATAATTAGAAGACCCCAGACAGCTTTTCTTTCAGTTTACCGAGTGTAAAACTGTACAAACTGAGACGTGCAACTTTAGGCATTAATATACTTTCACATATTTTATTTAGTTCCAATACTTTATTAAACCAACAACCTGCAAATACTGTTAATATATCAATGCTTCTTCCTTAGCGATATAAAAGATTTCAACATGTTTAGGCAGGAAAGCATTTTAAAATAAAATAAAGTTTCTCTCAGCCTATTTACAAACAACATACATTATATTTGGACATTTCAATTCAATTATAATTATAATAAGCAGGGAGTGACATTAAATTTGACTGTATTATGGATACATCTGTCTTCTTTTCATACATTTAGTCTGTAAAACCAAATAATTTGTGACAGGTTTAATATCTAGGTACGTATATATAGCAAAATAGAAGTGTTCTATTCCTAAACAGCAGTGTTGATATGTCATTAGGCAAAACACTGGTGTTTATGCATTTGGAATTCTACATAATTCTTAAACGTTATGGGTTTAATCTCTGCCCTATTTGTTAGTTTGTTTGCTATAGTCTATAGTTTAATGTTGTTTTTTTCTATCTATTTTTGGTTCTACTATTTCACATACACAACAAGATTGATAAACACTGTTTTATGTAACATGCTTCTGATATTGGTACATACCTGGAAATTACTATTAACTACGTGACTACTGTGTTTATGTTGCCATTATATAAACTATATTCTTTCTATGTCACCTTGGTAAAGGCCTGTGCCAAATTCATGATAATAAATTGCTCAATTAACAAATGTTGTATGCCAAAGTATTTGAAATGCATTTAGCATTTGTGACAGATTTGCATTTGTATTTACTTTGGTTGTACATACATGACATTTGCATTTGCAATGAGCAAATTCCAATTTTCAAATACATGCAGTCATTTACATTTAAATGTAAATGCATTTGACCCCATGTCTGTTTGTATCACATTATGCTTATGGATACTCATACAATGAAATTAAGGATTATAATTTCTTTCCTACAGGGGCTTATAGCCAGCCTGAAATACTAGAACCATCATGTCTTTCACCAGAAAACAACAAAGACAATGATGTGAATACCACTTGAACCACCAAAAGGATATGGATCCCAACCACAATTTCAGCAATCTCCAGACCGATCACAGCACGTTGAGAGTTACTATCGTGCAAATGTCCATGTAGCATCTCCTGACCAATCACAGCCCATTGAGAGTTATTATCACACAACTGTCAATGTAACATATTCAGAATGGAATCCACCCATTCAGGAATACCATCGCACAACTATCCAAGTAAGATCTCCAGAGCGAACACAGCACATTCAGGAATGTCATCGCACAACTGTCTAACACATTCCAGCAGGATCAGCATCGCAATGAACCACAGGCCAGAGCCCAACAGAAATAACGTCATTGGGACCAACAACTAAACAGACAAACTCAACAACACAAACAGCCAGATTAGTATTACTTGGAGACACAGCACAAAACACAACAGCAGAAAGCACGACTTTATCAAGAACCAGAGCCGCAGAAATTTCTA
Source organism: Acipenser ruthenus (assembly GCF_902713425.1). Classification (NCBI taxonomy): domain Eukaryota; kingdom Metazoa; phylum Chordata; class Actinopteri; order Acipenseriformes; family Acipenseridae; genus Acipenser; species Acipenser ruthenus. Next base: position 34,949,625 of record NC_081194.1, read on the forward strand.
TTCAAGCACAACACCAATCATGCCCCAATACAACACCACACCAGTCATGCCCCAAAGTTTAAAACAGAACAGCAAGGAATTTACAAACCACAGCCAGACCGAAAACAACAACTGCAGGAACATTGCCGAAAGACCTAGAACCAAAACAACGAAAACAATTACAACCCAACCATCAGGACCCACATATCCAAACACAAAGGCAACAAGAACAGCTTCAATCAGAGGCAAAGAGACTTCAGGAGCGTGAAAGCTACCATAAAAACCCAGAGTCAAAGACTGCTGCTGTACCCTTGAGCAAGGTACTTTACCTAGATTGCTCCAGTAAAAACCCAACTGTATAAATGGGTAATTGTATATAAAAATAATGTGATATCTGTATAATGTGAAATAATGTATAATGTGATATCTTGTAACAATTGTAAGCCGCCCTGGATAAGGGTGTCTGCTAAGAAATAAGTAATAATAAATTATGCTGACAAATATATCCTTGTAAGAGCTAAAAGAAGACACAACTAGAACATTTGCTACAGAGTGAAACAATTAGTAAACACATACAAAAAGAAAAACATTTTAAGACTCCAACGCCAAAAACAATACTACGTCACACGACTAGTGAAAAACTTAAAAGGCAGGAGTGATGCTTCAAAACTCATGACAGCAACACATCTTGTTGATCTTTCCATCAAGGTCTCTTTGAAAATGCAGAACAACCTACAACGTCTGTTTACTGCACTACAAAGCAGCACATGTGTCTTTCTTAAACACATTCTCACACAGGACAATCATCAATCTCCCAACAAGCAGAGATGATATGTGGCCCAAGTCAACACACACCTCACACTGAGGCCTACTTTTGGGAAGCCACATATAATAGCACTTTTCTATCATGCAATCCCATTGATGAAAAAGGCCAGTGTCATATAGAAATGACAAACGGGACTGTTACAAAGAGACAGAATGCTAAGTTTACTGCTGTGCAGAAGAACAAAATTACTGTGGACAACAGGACTGACCAATTATCTTCCATCATACACCAGGGACAGGGTGTTGATTCAGGACACTATGTGTCTGTTCTTGCAGTGAGTGCTACTGGAAAATGGGTGTATACAAATGACACACTCATTGAAGTCAAACCATAGCCAAAAAATGCAAAGGACATGTATATGGACTTTTATGAAGAGGTCTAATGCTTTACAAATTACTTCTATTGGGCTAAGTTCATAACTCCAGTATATCAAGGAGAATACTGTTTTGTTTCAAGCATTATAATCTCTTAGATCAAGTTACCACTGATGGATGTACATTTGCAACCAAAATAAAAAAATCTTTACACTTACAACACTGTCAAAAAAGTCCCTTACATACCACTATCATACTTTCAAATCTTTTCTCATTACTGGTATTTTACTTGACTTATTACTCTCGTGGCTTGCCTGTCTGTCTGTCTACTATACACATTCTCAAATGTCATCTTATTAGGATGAGCAATGTTATCACTGCCCCCCCGCCCCCCTTTTCTGCTGAAGATCATTTGGTTCTTTGCTGGTATTTTAGACTTCATTTTTTTTTAAAGACCGCACCATAGATATCTGAAAATATAACTTTTAATGACAAACATGTATGAAGATGCTGAAAAAAAGAAAACTCCTCCCAAGTAACATTTTACCTGTCGTCTTTTGGTTGAATTCTAAATACACATTTTCATGCATCTTTTTTAAGAATGATATTGCATATTTCATTTATTTTACCAGAACCAACAGATGACAATATTTGTCATTTTAAAGTCCATGAATTCAAAAAATATATATTTTTATATTTTAATAGAGTACAAAAATAAAGGAAGCTGAGGGAGAGTATGTATGCTGCCTGCTCAGAAATAGAAATGACCCAAAAGCTCAGTATAACCCATATGATCTTCAAGTAGTTTCTGCCAACACAGCCAGAAACAATATTCCGTACTGGACAGTGAGTGCTTCACACGTCTCCAAGGTAATTTTGTTAAACAATATACAGTATTAATAGTAGCGAAAGTGTTTTGAAATGTAAATCAGGATTTTTAACTCGACAAAATAACCAATTTACAAAGGGAGTTAAAGAAGCTCTTCAAACATAAGACAGATAGATCTTCACTTTCTGACATTTTTAATCACACATGTTACTGAAAAGGGTGTACAATGTACAGTACTTGTAATTAAACCATTACTGCTTGCTATATAGCACAAGTTACATTTAATAGTTTTGTCGCAGAGGTCCTCGAAGTTTTTTGGCCACATACACACATTGTATGTATTTTTCATATGGTTGCGCAAATTATATAAATGTAAAATAAAATGTCTTTAAAATACTGATTTATAAAATGTCACAAAATCTAAGATTTAGTGTACAGGGTATTATATTGAAATTATATTGAAATTACCTTAGTTTATATTACAAGTGTACATCACAATTTCATTATTTCATGTTAGTTGGGGTGTGAAGCACACCACTGTGGTCTTGCTGGTAGAACTTTGCTTATCAGGATTTCTGTTATAATGGGTTTATATTGGGATCTTATTACTCATTTTAATCTCAAGGAAAATACTAATTGATGGTTGAAGGTACTTTTTCAATAGTAATGAAGGTGAATGTTGTACAATTTCTTGTTTAATGCTTTTAGGTCACATCCAAATATGAAGAAATAATCCATGTAATGGACTGGCTACAGGAGAGACATCTGCTCTACCCGATTGTGAGGCGTGTGAGTAATAATGGAATTTCCAGACAGTACTTTACGTGTAAAATTTTTTACTTTATTCATATTTACACGGAAAAAAAATAAACAAACAAAAGAAGGATGTGAGGGAGGGAGTGCTGGAGAAACAAAGCGAAAGGAACAGAAGCTTCTTAGTCCTCTTCTTGATATGCTGAATAAAAAAAAGAAAAGAATCAGAACTAAGAGAACAACGTTAGTAAAGCTTCCGTCCGTGAAAATAAAAGCAAAGAGAACCCGGCACTGCTTCTCTCCCTCCAGCCTTTCCTCCGCCTACACTTTGTGGGACCAACCCCGGACACAGTAGCACGTTCCCTTTAGTATGCAAAGCCCCGCCCCGGTAGTCAGTGGAACACCAATTCCAACTGACAGGTGTGGCTGGAATTTACATACTCGTACTTCCGCCCATCACCAAGGTGCCGCCCCTCATAAAGATGACTTTCGTCATGGTCACGAGATCTTGGTAAGGGAAGTCCCGAGTTGGTTTGATGCCTTCTACTGTCGGGAGGCTGAATTACAGACCGAAACCCCTTTGACTCATCACACGATCTTTAATTTACCAGTGTTTGCAAAATTCAGGTTGAAAACAAATTATTGTTATTTAAGTACAGGTCTGTGTTCGAAGGTTCGTTCGCTAGCCAGGAATTCGAAGGTAGTTTTTAAACCTTCAAAGGTTTGTCAGGTGGCATTCACGCACCGTATGCTTTTTTCCCCTTCATTTTTCTCTTAACAGAAACCGTTGGACAATGTGTGAATACTATAAATCAAACATTAAATGTCACTCACATGCAAAATTTGATCTTTTGATTTTTATAATGCATATTACATAAACAAATGTTGTTGAATTAAAATCCACTACCAAATCGTTATACGTAGCAACTCTATATGGTGCCGCTGACGCGTATGGAGCAGGGTATAGCATGTCTGAAGCACTGGGGCGGTACCTATGGTGGTTGTAGTTCTTCAGTAAAATATGTACTGAATACCTAGTGTACAAGACAGTGTAAGAGAAGTGCTATGGTAGAATATCTTTGAAACATGCAAAATATACACTAACACTAATCACTTTAATTTCGAAAACTGAGCACCGTATGCCACTCCCCCCTCTAGCTCTTGTTATTCAGAGGTAAATATTTAATTTCCTCATTTGCCAATCTCGACAGCAAAGTGTTGTATAGCGTGAGATGCACTGAAAGAAATGTATCGAAACCCCTCTGCTGTTTGGGATTTTTTTGTTAAATGCCCAGACGACCAAAAAAGTTGAATGCAAACTGTGCAAGTGACTGTTGGTGTATCATGGAGGCACAATCTCAGGCATCATTTGACCAGCGTAAGTTCATATTATTATCAGTATTATTATTAATATTTTTTAGTAGTAGTAAAATGTGACTGTGACTGTGACTGATAACCTGCTTGGAACGGTGACTGCTAAATAAAACTTTATTTTGCCTAAGTCCGCTGCAGTTGGTGCTGCGGCAATGCAAGCTTACTGTAACGCAAACAACATCAATAACGTGTAAATAAACAATGGGTATTTTTATTTTTATTTAAATTGTAAAAACTTAATTACTGTTCTATATAACATATTTTAAACTACATGTGAATGTTTTATTCCATTTATATGGATTACCTGTAAAATAATAGGATTTTCAATCAAATATAAACGTGTCACTATGATGACGTCACCAGTAAATTATGCAAATTATTACCATCGAGGTTCAAACCTTCCTTCGGTAATGTGTTCTGAACCTTCGAAGGTCAAAATACACCCTTTGTTGCAGTCCTATTTAAGTATATTAAAAATGTTAATTATCCATTAGTTTTGGATTTGATTTATTTGACAAAATGTATCATTATTTAACAAACCAGTCTGTTGTTCATGAATTCTTGGAGGCTGATTTTGAAAGCTTTTTTTTTTTTTTAAAAAAAAGATTAGTTTACCATTCCAAAATAATATTCATATTTTTGAAACCAAGAGGTATAAAAACAGCAAATTTTACACTGGAAAGTAAACAGTCATTCAGTCATTTAAAACTTGTATAATATATATATATATATATATATATATATATATATATATATATATATATATATATATATATATATATTGTAACAAATACACTCAGCTGTACTCTGTTCAACAGTAACCACAAGACTGTCAGTTTGATTTAACAGGGCAGTGCCTGTATTTGTTTTGTAAATCCAAAGCCTTAGATGATAATCAATATAGGGTTCAAACACAGTTCAGGTTCTCATAAAATCCAGGTTAATCCGCCATAAGGGTGGTCAAAACAGTTCAAGTCATACACATACTTTTAGTCTTCTTTTTTCCTTTTTAGTTTTAAATCAGTAACTCTTACCAGCACTTTCCTCTCTCTCGCGTGGAGGATTGTGGGATCGCTGGAGCCTGTGAGGAGTTTGAGGAAGCGTAGGGTAGGAGTGTCGTTTGGTTTTGCGTTTTTTTGCTTTTTGTTTTACTTTAGTTTAACTAAGTTTAACGTTTGGTTGTTTAAATTCATTTGTTGTGTGAGTGTGTGCGTGCGTGTGTGTGTGAGAGTGAGTGCGTGTGTGCTGTCACTGTGTCCCTGACAGCGCGGTGTCGATGGAAAATTGCTTGCTTGCAGTATGCAAGGTAGTTGAGGGGGACAGGATCGTTTCTGCGTCCCGGATGAATAAAGGGCTTGTAATCTTTTTTAAAGATACGCAGGATGTGGATAAACTTGTGCAGGGAGATTTTGTAGTGCAAGGGAGTTTAGTGCACGTATCGCCCCTTGCAACACCCTTTGCAAAAGTGATTTTATCAGATGTTCCCCCGTTTTTAAAGAATGAATTGCTGGAAAGGGAGCTGAGTAGGTATGGGAAAATCTGCTCCCCAATAAAGTCTATTCCCCTGGGATGTAAAAATCCACAATTAAATCATATCATGTCTTTTAGGAGACAAGTGTATATTTTATTAAACAACCCCGGTTTTGAAATAAATGTTGCCTGGACTTTCACAGAAAAATTGCCCAATGAGAGAAGGTGGGACTAGGCAGGAGAAACAGGGTGAGGCTGACAGGGGTCAGGGAGCACAGGAGGAAGAGCCGCATCGGGAAAGGGAGAACAATGAGCCTGGAGCCCCGGTAAATGAGGAAGACAGTGAAGATAATGAGTTCACTGTGGTAAATAGGGGGAAAAGGAAAAAAAGAAAGAAATGGAAACAAAGAGAAAAAAAAGAGACATAGAGCTGGAGTGGAGCTCTGAGACGGTCTCTCCAGATCACAGGCTCTCTCTGCCTGCCCACCCTGAAGGAGCAAGCAGTACTGAGATTAAGGCTGCTGGAGAACCGGGGTCTGGGAGTGGGGGCTGTAGTGCAACGGGGGAGAAGTCCCCTGCTGCAGAAGCTCCCAACTCGGACTCGGGGGTGGGGTGGGGAGAGACTCCGGCTCTGGGTCTCAGCCTGGAGCGGCGGTCTCCCTCTTCTCGGAGGAGGTGGAGCACAGCGCCGAGTCGCAGCTTGACGCTGTTGCGATACCCTTTCCCCCAGACTCGCAAGAAAATGCTGCAGAGGAGCTGGGTGTAGCGGCAGAGAAAATAAAAAAAGTCAAAATAAATGTGAAAGTGAGGAGGAGAATGAAATGGATGAGGAAGACGGAGGTGACGTCTGACTCCTCGGTGCTTTCCGAGATCCCTGACAGTCAAACCCCAAAGGAAAAACTATATTCTGTAGAAGAGATAAATAGCTTTTTAGACACGACCAAGGGAAAATGTAATGTTGATATAAATCAAATCTTAAACTGTTTCTGTACTCTGCTAGTGTGGCTTTTAGAAAAGCCACTTTAAGAGAAATCGACCAGCCAAAGCGGTACAGACTCAAAAAATATGTACAAGTAGTCAGGAAAATGAGCAATACAAGAACTAAGAAGGTTTAAAATGGTCCAGTTTTATTGCAATTTTATGCTTCTTGTTGTCGGGTTTCTTGTATTAGTTTTAAATAATTTTACTATTATGAAGAGGTTCAATTTTATCTCTCTTAATGTAAACGGCTGCAGACAGGGTTTTAAAAGAGCGCAAGTCTTTGAGCTTTTAGAACAGAAGAGGGCAGGGATTGTTTTTTTACAAGAAACACATACAGATGAAGAGAATGCTGCTGAATGGGAGGCGAAATAGGGAGGGCAGTGTGTGGTGGCTGTGCTTTTTAGATCGGGGTTAGGAGCAGATATTTTACAAGTAAGAGATTATTAAAGGAAGGCTTTTAATAGTAAGAGCTAAGGTGAGGGAGGCCACTTTTAACTTAATAAATGTTTATGCCCCTAATATAGGGAGAGATAGGATGGTGTTTTTAAACATTTTAAAACAGACTATCTTAACAGTTAATGATGAAGACTTTTTATTAGTGGGGGGTGATTTTAATTGCACAGTGAATTTTAATATAGACAGAAACAGTATAGAACCGCATCCTCCTTCTGCAACGGAATTAGCTGCAATTTTAAAGTTCAGTGGCTTGGTTGACATTTGGAGGTGTTTGCATCCCACCACTCGCCAGTACACATGGTCACATCACATTTCACAGTACATAGTTAGAGCACGATTAGACAGGATCTATACATTTAAACATCAACTTAATATATTCACAAAAGCCAGTATAATACCAACCAGCCTGTCAGACACTGTGTGCAGAGTACTGTTACACTACCTAAGGAAACACATACCGCACCATTTTGGCATTTTAATACTAAACTATTACAAGATTTCACATTTGTGCAATAATTTAGAGATTTCTGGAAAATTTGGAGAACACAAAAAGATCAGTACAGAGATCTGAGGCAGTGGTGGGATATTGGTAAGGTAGAAATCAAAGTTTTTTGTCAAAAGTATACCTCTGGTGCAACCAAGTCACTGAACGCAGCTGTGAGAGAGCTGGAGAGAGAGATTCTTAAAATTGAAAGCCAGGCTGAACAGAGCACAGTGGCACAGGAGACCTTGCGGGAGCAGAGACAAGCCTTGGGCAGCCTGCTGGAGGAGAAGGTGCGGGGGGCACAGGTGCGATCAAGATTTATTGAGCTAAGGGACATGGATGCCCCCACCAGCTTCTTCTTCAGCCTGGAGAAGAAGAAAGCAAGCAGCAAGCAGATGCACTGTGTCCGGCTGCCCTGTGGGAGAGAGCTGCTGGAGCAGGAGCAGATCAAAGAGGCGGCGGTGCAGTTTTATACTGGACTGTTTTTCAGTGAGCTATGCAGTCAAAATGACAGGGACTCAATGCTGCAGGGCTTGCCCACCCTGAGCGGGGAGGAGAAGGGGAGTCTGGAAGGTAATATCACTCTCCAGGAACTGACCACGGCAGTTAAGCAGATGGCCAGCAGGAAGGCCCCAGGGATTGATGGTCTACAAGCAGAGTTTTTCCAATACTTTTGGAAGGAACTGGGACCAGATCTGCTGCTGATGCTGCAGGAGAGTTTGAGAGATGGAGAGCTGCCGCAGAGCTGTACTGACTATGCTGCCTAAGAAAGGAGACCTGTGCCAACTAAAAAACTGGAGACCAGTCTCAATTTTATGTGCCGATTTAAAAATATTTTCAAAATATCTGGCGATAAGACTGAGAGAAGTATTGAATAGTATAATACACCTGGACCAGACTTACTGTGTGCCAGGATGGTCAATATTTGAAAATATATTTTTAATTAGAGATTTTTTAACTTCGTACTCAGATGGGTGATTTTAATGTGGGACTGGTCTCCTTGGACCAGGAGAAAGCTTTCGATCAGGTCGACCACCTTTACCTGTTTACAACACTGGAGGCCTTTGGGTTCGGCCCCAGGTTCATTAACTATGTTAAAATTTTGTACAGTAATGTTTTTAGTATTTTAAAAATTAATGGGGGTCTGAGTCGGCCTTTCCCGGTGCGCAGGGGCATCAGACAGGGCTGCTCCCTGTCTGGCATGCTGTACTCCCTCTCCATTGAGCCCCTGCTGGCTCTGCTGAGGAGCAGGCTGTCAGGATGGGCAGTGTCTTGTTCTGCCCCTGCTGTGGCAGTAAAGGTGTCCGCTTATGCTTATGACATTAATGTGTTTATTTGCAGCAACCAAGATGTCCAGCTATTACAGCAGAGCCTAGAGACATTCCAAGGGGTTTCATCAGCAAAAATAAACTGGGCAAAGTGTGACACGTTCTTGTCAGGTAGCTGGAAGGAGGGGGGCCCTCCTGTTCTGCCACAGACATTGAGGTGGGAGAGAACAGGACTAAAAATATTAGATGTCTTTCTGGGAACTAAAACATACATGGATATGAACTGGGAAAGTCTTGTGGACAAGGTGAGAGGGCGGATTCAGTGTTGGCAGGGGCTGCTCTCTCGGTTATCTTTTAGGGGGAGGGTTCTTGTAATTAATAACCTGGCTGCCTCTATGCTTTGGTATAGGCTTATGTGCCTGGACCCTCCCCCAAGGCCTGATTTTTTTTTTTTTTTTTTTTTTTTTATTTAGTCGTCGCCAATTATTTTTACCCCGGTTTTCTCCCCTGTTTAGCATGCCCAATTATTACCTGTATCCCCGGCTCACCGCTCGCAACCCCCCCGCCGACTCAGGAAACGGAGGCTGAAACACGCGTCCTCCGAAACGTGCTCCTTCCAAGCCGTCATTTTTCGCACTGCAGATCCACAGCAATGCTACCAGACCTATAGTGCCGGAGGACAACACAGATCTGGCGGCTCCGCTGCAGAGCCACAGGCGCCCTATCGGCCACAGGGGTCGCTGATGCGCGGTGAGCCATGGATTCCCCTGCCGACCTAAGCCCTCCCTACCCGGGCAGCGCTCAGCCAATTGTGCGCCGCCCCCTAGAAACTCTCGGTCACGGTCAGCTGTGACATAGCCTGGATTCGAACCAGCGATCTCCAGGCTATAGGGCACATCCTGCGAGGAGCGCCTTTACTGGATGCGCCACTCGGGAGCCCCCCCAAGGCCTGATTAATGAAACCCAAAAGATATTTGTAGAGTTCTTCTGGGGTGGGAGGCATTGGCTGAAGCCAGCCGTGTTGTACCTCCCTCGAGATGAGGGGGGGCAAGGGCTGGTCAGCATTGCCAGTGGGTAGTGGCTTTCAGGCTGATGACAGTTCAGAGGCTCCTGTACGCCGGGGAGGAGGCTCACTGGAGGAAAGTGGCCATTTTTCATCAATAAAGTGGGGGGCCTAGGGTTAGGAAAATATCTGTTTTTAACTGACCAAGACATCCTGAACAGTTCTGGTCTGCCTGCTTTTTATCTTAATACTTTTAAAATGTGGAAGACTCTTAAAGTGAAAAGAGAAGAGGAGGATTTGACAGGGCAGAAACTGATGCAGGAACCTCTTTTCTTCAACTCTGTTCCCGGCACCATGTCTCAGGTCAGAGGCATTGTGTGCCAGGTTTGCAAGGGCAGGGGTGACCAGACTGGCCCATTTAATGTTACCTGGGAATTCTCGCTGGCTCAGTGCTGCTGAACTGGGTGGCAGGCTGGGCTGGCAAAGTGAGAGACAGATTGAAAAGCTATTGGATAGTGTCAGGTGCTGTCTCTCTCCAGGGCTCAGAGAGGTCCTGGCGGAGGAGATGATTGTCTAATTCTGGGCAGGTGTGGCTACTACACCCTGGGCACCTTGCATTGTGGGAATTGTAGTGTGCTGTGGGTGGCCATTTTGTGACTTGTAGTCCTTTCCCTGCTGCCTTTTTGTGATGGTAGAAAGTGCTGTCAAAACCTCAGCCCTGACATATTTACCATCTATAACCACACCCTTTGCTTTATCACAATATATATATATATATATATATATATATATATATATATATATATATATATATATTTTTTTTTTTTAAGGAAACTGACAGCAAATGCTGTAATTTTTTCTGTATAATTCTGTGTAAAATATACAACTATAAAGAAGGGGCAAGGATATTAATCCAGAAATAGGACAGCAGTTTTTTTTTTTATGATGGGTTGTTTTTATAATAATAATAATAGTAATAAGACAACTTTCACTTGTATAGCACTCTTCCTGCAAGCATTCCAGGGTGCTTTATAAAAGAAATATAATAAAGCCTGTGTCTAATATATAATCCAGCTACAAATAAACCCAAACAAATACATTTTCAAACAGGATTTAAAAGATTTAATTGTACTAGCTTTCCTGATATGAATTGCAAGCAAGTTACAAAGACGAGGGGCATTATAATGAATTGCCCTGGTATGGACAGAGTTCAAACAACTTTTAGGGACTGTCAGAAGGTTAGCATTTTCCGATCTCAGGGACCTTCTCCGATCTAAGAAGATCCAAGTCCATGTAAGGCTTATTATAGGTAGAGCCCCATGTTTTTCGCAAATACGAAATAGCACAAATTAAAAAAAATAAAATAAAAGCCAATGTAAAACGAAATAAAACGAAAATTCATTATAAATCAAACATAGAATGACATTTTTGGGAGGTTTATACAAAAAAATACTTTAAATAAATACTTGCAGTCGTATTTGTCAAGGCTCAGCCGTTACCATCAACACGGTCTGAAGGGAAACAGAAGCTCTGATTAGCACTTGTGCAGATGGATAATTTGGAGCGAGTCATTTGGGAATTCAGATTGTGATGTAGAGAAGAGACGTTTGTTTCTAAAATGCCTAAACCGCACGAAACAATTAAACAACACTCCAAAGAATTTGAGCATGAGGGGATGTATGCAGCTGATGGTGACAAAATATTGATGTGCAGATTTTGCAACTGTCGGCTGGAATGGGGGTTGAAAGATACCGTTGTTAATCATTAGCTGTTTATTCCTTTTCGGGAAAATATGGCTTGTTTGCTTGTAATTTGTACTAGTATGCAAATTCTTTGTTTTTTATTTCAAGTGGTGCAAACTTCGCACTGGAGCAAATGTTGTTTTGGTTTAAGAATGGATTTGAATGAATGAATGTGCTTTGCTTAGTGTTTAAATACTGAGAAACCCCAAGCTTGTTGTATACTGGAGCCCTGCTTCAGTGCAATGGAATTGAAATACAATTCCTATTGTTTTTTTTGTTTTTTTTTTAATGGGTAGATTGCTGTATGTGCAATTATTATGATAGCCCCACAATAGTAGGGTGGTGTAAATATAGATATTTTTTATTGTATTTTTTATAGAGGACAGTATTTACTGTAAATAGGCACTTCATTAAAAAGAGTGGGGGACTGTACGTTACCGTTACTGCTGCTAATGAGAAATGATGGTAGCTAAATTATTTTTATGTGTGAAGTCTGTTTGCTGGTAGGGGCAAGGCTGACAGAAGCAATGCAGTCACGTCACTGCTGGTAGTGGCAAGGCAGACAGAGGCAATGCTGTCAGTGGAACTGCTGACAGTGGGGCGAGTTCCACCTCCCATGGCACCACTGGCAGCGTAAAGGCTGCCGGTGGCAATGCTGTCAGTGGACATGCTGTCAGCAGACGTTTTAATACACAGGCTTTTACCAGCATCTAGTTTGTTTGTGCACAGCGCCAATTGCTTACTGATCCTGACTTCCCCTGTTAACATTTGCAAAATATCTCATATATAAAATGCTGAGTTCATTGCAGTCATCAGCTGCATATATTACCTATTCAACAGAATGAGGCAACAAACAAGTGAGTATTAAGAGAAGTTCCCTTTCAAGTATGAAATGTAACCATTATCAAATGGGATATATCTCTTACAGCCCGAATTACCTGAGCACTTATATCAAAGCTGCTCCTTTATGAGCCCCATATGCGTCAGGCGTTATCTCTGGCCCCTAGGAGATAAACACGACTGTCGCATAGGGATCCGCGCCATTTTTCTTTCAGCCTGTCTGAGGAAGGAGTGAGATCTGACTTTTAGTCAAAACTAAGGAGATAAGTTAATATATTCACTTTTTCTCTCTCATTTCAAATTTGAAGTAATTTCGCTTTAATTTGAAGCATATAATTCTTTCTTAGCTGAGGTTCTGATTAAGTCCACTCTGCGGCCTTGTGTGCTGCACGAAGCAGAGCCTGTACCACTCACCTGGTCAGTACCAGCGCCTGTACCGTGACTTGGTTGGTACCAGAGCTGTACCAGTGACCTGATCAATACCACAGTCAGTGCCCTGGTACCAGTCAGTACCAGAACCGGTATCAGTAACCTGGTCGATATCAAAGTAGGTACCAGTCACCTTTATAGGTACCAAGGTTTCTGGTTCATACCAGAATCATTACCAGTTACCCGGTTCGGTCTGGTTTGACACCAAGGCTGTTTCCAGTGCTTCATTTTTTGTGTACTCTGTGTACACAACAGTTTTCAGCACCAGTCAGCTTACTCTGTTCTTGTGCACATAGATTGCATGGCTGAACTGTTTTTTCAACCTTGCACCGTTCCTGGGTTTCACCTTGTGCTGGTTGCAAGAGAAACATTCCAGTAGAGGATAAGCACGACAGGTGCATCCACCGTCTGGGAAGGGAACATACAGAGGGGGCAGTTCTCATTTTTGTGCTAATTTTTTTAAGAGGACACTGGAAAGCAGGCTGGCCCGTTGTTCCAGGGACTGATCTGCATCTCTGACACCGGCGCAGCATGACTCGCCCAAATTTGTCCCCTGCAGTGTGGTTAACAGAGTCCACACTCCTTGTTACACCGGGAGCTAGGAAACAATCCTCGAGGGGAGGAGCAGGACTCCTCTAAATCTTCCTCTTCATCATCTGGCTCGGCGAGAGCTCCCCCTCTCCTCCACCAAGGAAGAGGAACAAAAGCCGCAGTAGCAGTAGCGTACTGACCGGGTTGCGGGGCAAATGGAAAAGCTTTTTGAAGCTATGAAGTAGCAGCAGTCCCGGTTCACGAGGTGCAGTAATCCTGGGAGCACCCAGCAACTGTCCCGGCTGCACAATGCAGATAAGCTGGACCTTGCCCAGTTTCTGCCTGTTGAGGTTTCCATCACCTCTCTGGTACAGATGCCTAAGCGAGCATTGCTGCAAAAGGACATTTCATGTCCTAATAAACAAAACAGGAATCCTCAGCCCCAAAAGCAGATTCAGGCTCCTGCAGCCCCTGCCAGAGCGAATGCGCAGAACCATTTTTACGGTGCGCAACACGGAGGCCGGCACAATTATTGGCTCCCTGCTCACAAACAGCAGCTGCAGGTGCAAGCCTCTACGAGCCAGCAGCCCTAGGGATTTGCTGCCACAGGTCCAGGGCCCGTTCTATCAGGCCCACCTGGCTTACTGGCAATCATGCACCACGGACACCTGGGTGATTTCCACCATTAGGGCCAGGTACTCCTCTGCAGTTTCGAATCCCCCCCCCCTTTCAGGGTATGATCGCAACAACGATCATGGACCCTCAAGACACTGTATTAGTCTCTCAGGAGGTGGCAGCCCTACTGCAAATACAAGCAATTTCAATTGTTTACCCTCTCAGAGAGAGACACGGGTTTTACTCCAGGAACTGCCTGGTGCAGAAACGGGATGGCGGACTCATCCTGTTCTCAATCTCAATCTGTACTTGAGAGTCTGAAGGATCAAGATGCTGACAACGCAGCAGCTGTTGCAGTCAGTAAGGTCAGGCGACTGGTTCACTATAGTGGACCTCAAGGATGCCTACTTTCACGTCCCTATAAGACCCTGCCACAGGAATTACTTGTGGTTTCTCTTTCAAGGCACCGCATGTGAGTTTCATGTACTGCCATTCAGCCTTTTTCAAAGTGCATGTTGACGTGCAGGCATCCTCGGGCGATGGCGACCAGGCATCCCCGGGCGATGGTGAACAGGCTGTGCAGGCTCAGCAGCCCTAGGCGTTGCAGGCTTAGCAGCACTAAGCGTTGCAGGCGTGGCAGCCTTAGGCGTTGCAGGTGTGGCAGTCCTAGGCATTGCAGGCTTAGCAGCACTAAGCGTTGCAGGAGTGGTAGCCTTAGACGTTGCAGGTGTGGCAGTCCTAGGCATTGCAGGCTCAGCAGCCCTAGGCGGTGCAGACTCGGCAGTCCTAGGTGGTGCGGGACAGGCAACCCCAGGTGGTGCGGGACAAGCAACCCCAGGCGGTGCGGGACAGGCAACCCCAGGCAGTGCGGGACAGGCAACCCCAGGCAGTGCGGGACAGGCAACCCCAGGATATGCGGGACAGGGCAGGAGTGGTCCCTCCATAGGCAACAGCAGGTGTGTACCCTCGGGAGGCGATGGCAGGAGGGGAGCCCCCGGCCAATAAGGCGGCAGTGGGCGCTCCACTTCTCCCCTTGATGATAGAGTTGGGAGCTGCCGGTAGTCTCCCTCTGGTGGTGGTGGTGGGAGCTGCAGGTAGTCTCCCTGTGGTGGTAGAGGTGGGAGCTGCAGGTAATCTTCCTCTGCTGGTGGAGGTGGAAACAGCAGGTTGTCTCCCTCTGCTGGTGGCTCGTGCTGCCCCCGTCTGGGCACTGGAAGCTCATGCTCCCCCTGTCTGGGAGCTGGACGCTCATGCTCCACCCGTCTGGGAGCTGGAAGCTCGTGCTCCCCCCGTCTGGGCACTGGACGCTCGTGCTGGGCACAATTCCGCCTCAATGCGCCTCAAAAATGCCTCCCAGCCATCATCCCAGACCTCCTCATCTCCCCTCTTTTCTCTCTCCATTTTTCTCCCCTTGCTCCTTCTCACCATTCTTTTTTCTTTCCAAAACAAAACTCCTCCACTAAATACAAAAACAAAAAAAACGCACTACTGCTCCAGACCTGACTTCTCCGGAGGCGCTGTATCCCACATTGACAACATATGTCACGGGTGGCTAGAGTGGTGCATGTGGGTGGTGACGTCAGGTTCAGGAAGCTGCACAAACACAAATGATACGGGGCTGAAACTGCTGAAGCAGTATATTCATTAAATAATAAAACAAAGATTTAAACAAAACACAACAAAAGAAAAAGGGCACATTGGCCAAAGTAAATATAACCCAAACAATTATAATTATTTTTTATCAAAGACGAGTACCTTGTTCGCTGGCTGGTAGCATTGATTCTTTCTCTCTTTAATTCTCCTCACAACTCTCTTAAACTCTCCACCGCTCTGAGCCCGGAGTGGGTCTTTTATACTGTGGCTGGAGCCTTAATTACCTATTAAATAATTACCTTATTAAAGCTCCAGCCACACTCCCATGAGCTGGGGCATTCAAACTGCATTTGACGCTTTAATGTAAAATGCAGGTTTCCATGTGAAAATGGGCGTTTATTTCCTGCATTTTACCTCATGCTCATGAGTAAATGAGATTTACCCTATCCCTCTCTGTGGTTGTTATTTTCGCCCACAAACCGGATCCTGTCAAGCTGTTCTCCCAAACGTGCACGCGCATCACCAATTCATGTGTAAATAACCACACATGGAAACTCCCCCAATGTAACTAAATCTATTATATCTGGGATGCAAGATGCAACAGATGAAAAATATCAGTTTGTGTTGACTCAAAACTTTATAGAGGCGCTCTCAATTTGACTGGCGAAAGATAACGCTGGTTTATTGGTTCAGCTTGGTACAGTAACCTTTGATATCTTGCCTCAAAGGAGCTCACAGTACGATCAGGCTGGGCAGTAGCCTTCACTAAGCCTACTTATTTTTAGTTTTACTTTTAAACTCTCCTCTCTCGCTCCCGTTCACTGCTCCGAACACCCACCCCGTGCAGAGAGCTCCAGGCTTATGTTCAGGTGACCATCTCCCAATTAGCAACAAATAAGTCACTTAATTAATTCGGGAGATGGCCACCTTCTACACAAGGTTTTCAAATTGTGGATGGGGCTTCCCATCCACGCTGCCAAACAAAACCTATGGCTTCTCGCCGTCATATATACAAATAATAAATCATAACAATAATCATTATAATAATAATAATAATAATAATAATAATAATAATAATAATAATAATAATAATACTACAAAACAAATACACTTTATAGGATCAGGGCTTTGCCCTGCCCCCTTCTCATGTACAGAGCTCCAGGCCCTGTTACAGGGGTAAAACTGAGTTGCAATGGATGTGCTCAGTATTTATTAAATAGAAAATAAACGTTTAAACAAAACACAAAAGAAAACAGCACATTGGCCAAACAAATAAACACTAAATAGCAACAAGTAGTATTCTGGTTGCCAAGCCAGCATACATAGCAATCGTTATCTTTTTTTTAATCTTTAGCTCCCAACTCCATGACCGTTCTCCACTCTGAACATTTCCCAGTGTAGACAAAGCTGCAGGTCTTTTATATTGGTCACCAAGGGATTAACTATCTAACGATTATCTCATTATACCTCGGTCACATTTTGCACGGGTTTGATAAGATCCGTGACTGTCAGGTAATTATACATTTAGTAGCTGATCAGTCACGCATCTTCACAAGGTAATTCTAAATAATAAAACAATAACAAATAATGGCGGCGACTTTTTCGTCCGCACCGCAAACAATAATAATAAATACACAGAGGGTGGGCACCCTGCCACAGTACACTTTCACATTTACACGTTTGTATGCATCTAAAATGTTCTTATAATACTGTGTATATAAGTGTTCAGTGGCTACTTCTGTCTTATCATGTTGAGTTACAGAGTAACACTAGAAAATGCATGGTTAGAGGAATTCACTGAACAATTAACTATAAACAAATTGTGTCTTGGGTTAGGGAGTTCTATCGTAATTTTAAAAGCTAAATAAATATATAATGACGTGTTACATACATGGTATACATGTATAATAACTAACAACAACAGTCAAAAGTCCAAAGACTCTGGTATAGGCTCGCTTACTAAACCCTTATCTAACTATGTTGACCATTTTCTTAGACCACTTGTAGTAGAGTTACCCTTGTATATTAGGGACACAGGTGATTTTATTGACCAACTTTCAAATATAAAATTGGACAGTCAGAATATAATTTTAGCCACACCTGTTCGTCTATACACTAATATTCTGCATGCAGATGGTCTACAGGCATTAAGATTTTGTCTAGATCAGAGAGCTAAGTCACAGACCCCATCTACAGATTTCCTATTGGATATGACACAGATTGTCTTACTAAAAATTACTTTTTATAGAGCGAGGCTTTTTCCTACAGATACAGGGCATGGCTACGGGTGTTTCATTTGCCCCAGATTATGCCATCCTTTTCATGTGGTTTCTAGAACAGCATTACATATACACAGAAAACCCTTATCTTAATTACATTACATTGTGGAAACGCTACATTGATGACATCTTTATCATCTGGACTGGTACGTCTATTGAGTTGGAAGCCTTTGTTAACCATCTTAATGGCTTGATTCCTTCACCCTCTATTGCATGCATTATGAAAATAGAGTGGAAAAAATAATTCTTAGAATTTCTTACTTAAATAGGTCCATATTGCAAAAAAAAAAAAGAATGAAATATATTTTGAAGTTTTAGATGGGTACGTTACCTGGAAGTAACATTGTGCAATTGAAGAACCAACAAAAATAATTCAATTCATTGAAAACATTTTTTTTATTGCATGTTCTCTAAAAAAATAACATTTTTCTGTTAACAAAATGAACAGCATTAACAATTATTCTGGACACGTTTGCTACAGGACTATCTGCGTGTGAAAATCCATAAAACAGTTATTTTCTGCAGAGAAACAGAGGTACACTTTTGCACCATTTGCACTGCACTTCTGACACTGTACCTTTATAAGCCCTTTTCAGCCTAGACTGTGAATTTTTCTCTTCTTGAGTGCCACTTACAAATCTACGCTACAAAACCAATTGTCGTAGTAGAGCTTGTGGGAAAGGTTCTGTGGTACAATTGACACAAGTTTGAGGACTATGTTTCCACTTGGGCCAATGTCAGGCATTCCATCAACTGGTAGAATTGGACCACTGTAAATATCAAAGTTGTAAACCACGCCATTGCTATTTGAGAGAACAAATATTTTGTATCCCCAGCGTTTTGGCTTTTTAGGATTGTACTGTTTGATGGAAAGGGGACCAAATACATAATAATATAATATAGCAAATAAAAGTAAAGCAATAGTATATAGTAATAATAAATATTCCCAATAAAAAATATTCCCATATGTCAACAGTAAATCTAATATCTCCCCATATCAAGAATATCATATCAATGTTACTTTCTGGATACATACCAATTTTCGTAAATTTTTCATAGTAAAACTAATATAATAATAAGTTCTAGGTATGAAAATAATCCTTTACTTACCAATAATTATGAATCCAATTTTTCTTTTGATGAAACAATGTAGTAGCATCAAATACAGCACTCCAAAAGTTGAGCTTCAACCTTCCTAGTACTACCACATTGTGGAAGTAAAATAAAAAATAAGAAAGTCATATGACCAAATGGAAAGCTACCATTGGTCTATTTAGACTGTTACCTAAAAGAAACAGCATGCAACTACAGAACTGAAGCATTTTTATGTGTATTAAGCAACAAAGGTAGGTTTGTTACCTTTATGTTACAATATGTAATAGAGGGGTTAAATTTAATTTAGAATATAACACCAGTACCGTCAATTTTCACAAGGCCGTTTCACTGAGGGAAATCTATATACTACTCTATATACAAAACCGACTGATAAAAATATCATTTTGCATCAGGGGCATAGCTACAGTGCCTTGCGAAAGTATTCGGCCCCCTTGAACTTTGCGACCTTTTGCCACATTTCAGGCTTCAAACATAAAGATATGAAACTGTAATTTTTTGTGAAGAATCAACAACAAGTGGGACACAATCATGAAGTGGAACGAAATTTATTGGATATTTCAAACTTTTTTAACAAATAAAAAACTGAAAAATTGGGCGTGCAAAATTATTCAGCCCCCTTAAGTTAATACTTTGTAGCGCCACCTTTTGCTGCGATTACAGCTGTAAGTCGCTTGGGGTATGTCTCTATCAGTTTTGCACATCGAGAGACTGAAATTTTTGCCCATTCCTCCTTGCAAAACAGCTCGAGCTCAGTGAGGTTGGATGGAGAGCATTTGTGAACAGCAGTTTTCAGTTCTTTCCACAGATTCTCGATTGGATTTAGGTCTGGACTTTGACTTGGCCATTCTAACACCTGGATATGTTTATTTGTGAACCATTCCATTGTAGATTTTGCTTTATGTTTTGGATCATTGTCTTGTTGGAAGACAAATCTCCGTCCCAGTCTCAGGTCTTTTGCAGACTCCATCAGGTTTTCTTCCAGAATGGTCCTGTATTTGGCTCCATCCATCTTCCCATCAATTTTAACCATCTTCCCTGTCCCTGCTGAAGAAAAGCAGGCCCAAACCATGATGCTGCCACCACCATGTTTGACAGTGGGGACGGTGTGTTCAGGGTGATGAGCTGTGTTGCTTTTACGCCAAACATAACGTTTTGCATTGTTGCCAAAAAGTTCGATTTTGGTTTCATCTGACCAGAGCACCTTCTTCCACATGTTTGGTGTGTCTCCCAGGTGGCTTGTGGCAAACTGTAAATGACACTTTTTATGGATATCTTTAAGAAATGGCTTTCTTCTTGCCACTCTTCCATAAAGGCCAGATTTGTGCAGTATACGACTGATTGTTGTCCTATGGACAGAGTCTCCCACCTCAGCTGTAGATTTCTGCAGTTCATCCAGAGTGATCATGGGCCTCTTGGCTGCATCTCTGATCAGTCTTCTCCTTGTATGAGCTGAAAGTTTAGAGGGACGGCCAGGTCTTGGTAGATTTGCAGTGGTCTGATACTCCTTCCATTTCAATATTATCGCTTGCACAGTGCTCCTTGGGATGTTTAAAGCTTGGGAAATCTTTTTGTATCCAAATCTGTCTTTAAACTTCTCCACAACAGTATCTCGGACCTGCCTGGTGTGTTCCTTGTTCTTCATGATGCTCTCTGCGCTTTAAACGGACCTCTGAGACTATCACAGTGCAGGTGCATTTATACGGAGACTTGATTACACACAGGTGGATTCTATTTATCATCATTAGTCATTTAGGTCAACATTGGATCATTCAGAGATCCTCACTGAACTTCTGGAGAGAGTTTGCTGCACTGAAAGTAAAGGGGCTGAATAATTTTGCACGCCCAATTTTTCAGTTTTTTATTTGTTAAAAAAGTTTGAAATATCCAATAAATTTCGTTCCACTTCATGATTGTGTCCCACTTGTTGTTGATTCTTCACAAAAAATTACAGTTTCATATCTTTATGTTTGAAGCCTGAAATGTGACAAAAGGTCGCAAAGTTCAAGGGGGCCGAATACTTTCGCAAGGCACTGTATGTTGGAATGGGCCCCATGCAGAATTTGATTTTGAAATCCTCATAAAATTCTGCATTT
The DNA here is from genome assembly GCF_902713425.1 of Acipenser ruthenus. Taxonomy (NCBI): domain Eukaryota; kingdom Metazoa; phylum Chordata; class Actinopteri; order Acipenseriformes; family Acipenseridae; genus Acipenser; species Acipenser ruthenus. The sequence goes on from NC_081194.1 coordinate 34,970,600, forward strand.
GTTAGAGCTTAGAAAGAGTTATTATTATCTTTTTTTGTATTTCTTTTTGGGCGGTCATGGCTTATATAAAAAAAATGTTATTCATTCCACATCAAAAAACATTATATTATTGGAAACAGCTACTTAATGACTTATTGTGGATATATTGGGTTTTAATTTATGATTTACGGTTGAGAAACTACAGGGGCTGTAACACAAAGTGGTCATATCCACGCCCATATATGGTCATTTTAATACGGCACTATAGGGTTAAAACCAAAGTTACTAGCGGTAGGGTACCCGGCAGGAGTGTGCTGGCTAGTGGAAAGGTGCCAGCTAGTCCTTTAACGCGTTTGTCATTATTCGTTAGGCCTGCTGTTTTAGGAGGATGATGGGAAATGTAGTTCTGAGAGGTCCATGCAGGTACATCTGAAACCATCTTGAGGCAGGGAATGCAATTTAAAAGTTTAAAAAAGTGGTCAAAATGTACAATACACACACCTTACGTACACAGTTGTAGCAACACTTGGGAACATGTAACACAATAAAATAAAAAGGTCCTTATGTACCCTTTAACCTCCTTGTGCTCCATCGATCGGGTGAGATGTAAAACCGAGGTCCTGTTGTATATCCCTTCTCCACCGGCAGATCCGACCGGTGAGGGCTCGGTACGGTACGGGTACGGGTGGTTCTCCACTGGCTATTTGTCAAGTCGAGTGAAAACCAAACCGTGAAACTCCGGCCTCACAAGACATCTGAATCTGACTCGGAGCCAAGCTGTGCCAGGGGCGGGGTTAAGGATTTTCGTCATTAAGTTGCATCAGTCAGTACACTCCAGAAAGACAAACAACAAGCAACGGGTACCGCAGGTATGGTACACTTAACTCACACACTCAAAAACACAAAATTCCACAAATTTCAAACAAAAAACAACAACTATCCTTAAACAGGATATCTTTGCCAAGTCATATTTTTAAAACACTCTTTTCCCCTTCAACAGAACTAATTGAACTTTATTAAGTCAATATAATCAGTAAAATGTGTTCCTAAAGAAATTCTTAAATATATTTACAAAATATAGCGATACAAGATATAGCTGTACCGTTGGTCTATTAATTTTTGAACACCATTTGTTTGAGCATCTTTTGGAGCTAATTAATAACAATAATTAATAACAACTGTCTTTCGTTGCGTGTGACGTCAGTAGCACGGCTCAGCTCTGCAGTGGAAAAACAACCCAGGCTCTCCTTAAGCGCACCTTGAGGGCTCGGTATGGCCCCGGCACGGCTCGGTTGTACAGTGGAAAAGAGGCATAAGTGATGCATAGTTCATCTCCAAGTCTCTGTAAGTCACTTTGGATAAAAGTGTCTGCTAAATGACTAAATAATAATAATAACAGAAGATTTTTATAAATGTCTAACAGGTTTCAATCTGTGCTTCTTAATAACCAGGTTGTGGTATATTTTTTTTATTACTGATGCTTCTGTCTCCCCTTAAAGTTTGGAAAGCTTTTGCCATCTGGAAGATCAAAGTTCGCCGCTCGAAAACTGACAACTGCAAGTAAGAAGATGTTGATTCTTAAGAATAATTTTTTAAGGACATTGTACTATTTCTGATGCTGTTTAAAATATAGTCATACAAGTGTACATCTTAAGAACTTGATTAACAAAACCTAACGTGTCCTTGCGCCCTGAAGGTCTCCCATTGAGGTCTCACTTGATGTCAAGTCCTGTATTAAATCCCAGGTAACAGACTCAGACACTGCCAGTTGGCCTTAATAAAGTTGTCAGATTTACAGGTCCAAATGTTGCGAAAAACAAGTTTTTTTTTACTACATACAGTGACATTACCTCAGAAAAAAACTGTTTTATTAGCAGTTTAGTTATCTTAATAAATCAATTGCATAAGTTTGATGGAACTTTTTTTTATAAAAGTAAACATTCTCAAATGTAATGTAAATGTTTAAATAAGAAAAACAAATCTTCACACTATTTTTATTTTATATTATAAAACTCCTTAAAATCTCTTAACGTTCAAAAGGTGTAATGTTATACTCGTCTTTTTTTAAAAATGCTTCTGACATGTAGAATACAATAATAAAGCAGTTGCAGTATTTACGTCTGATTATATCTGATTGTAGTGGCACCAGACTGAAGTTAGTTACTTATTCCTGATTCGAGGCTTGAATATTAGCTCTCATTCTAAGGGTTAAATCACATTGATAGCCTGGTTGTGCCACCTCAAGTAGGGCATCATTTTAAAGCTTGGGCTTTTCTCTTTCTTCAATAGTTGCCACTTTATTGAATATAAGCTCTCATTTGCAGCCCCTGTCTGTTTAACAGTGCATGCTTGCAGTTGCTAGTGGCTCTTTCAGGTCTTCACCTGCACGGCACTTCTCGTGGTACCACAGCCAGTACTAGTGACCTGGTTCGGTACCAGAGTTGCTACCAACCACCTTGCTCGGCATGAGGTACCAGTGACCTTGTTTGGCACGGGGACGGTACCAGTGACTCAGTTTCGGTATTGGGGTCGGTACCAGTGACCCTTTCGTTACCGAGGTTGGTACCAGGGCACTGCTACGGTACCAGAGTCAGTACTAGTGACTCCATTCAGTACCAGAGTAGTTACCAGTCACCTTGTTTGGTACTGAGGTCTGTACCAATCATCTGGTTTGGTACCAGAACCAGTATCAAAGGCTCGGTTTAGCAGCAAGACTGTTACCAGTGCTCCATTCTTATGCTCAACAGTTCTCAGCACTCCAGTCTGCACTGGCCCGCTGTTCTAGGGACCTCTCTGCCTCTGACACCGGTGTGTATCCAGACTCGCACCATTCATACCCTGAAGTGCGGTTAAGAGCGTGCCCACTCCGTTACACTGGGAGCTAGGAAGCGACCCCTTAGGGATAGGAGCTGGACTAAGAGCCCACACTCCTCTAGATCTGTCCTCTGGCTCATAGATTTCTCCCTCTCCTCCGCCTAGGAAGAGGGACAGAAGCTGCCATAGCAGGCATTTTGATAGTACTGACTGGGCTGTGGGACGTTGCAGGTGCCTTGGAATGATAGGGTTCCTGCTGATTTATGCCACCGGTCGCCACCCCCCCACCCCCACCCCCACCCCCCCGGTTCTCCCAGATTTTTTGTATGAGCCGCGTCTGACAACTGCACCTGCTGTCTCAAGGTCATTGGACAGTTTATATAGGGTGAAGATGCAGATAAACTGGGCCTTGGCCAGTTTTCCACCCATTGAAGCTTCCATCACCTCTCATGTGCAGATGTCCAATCTAACCTTGCTGCAAAAGAATGTCTTATGTCCCAATAAACAATGCTGTGTCATGGAAGTGATGCTGAAGAAGGTCTGTGCAGCCTCAGCGTTTTGCACACACCTTGGTAGCTACAGTTGAATACTGGTAGCTGACCACAGGCCCTTGTACCACCAGTTGGATGAGCTGAGCTTAGTTAATAACTACCTGCTCCAGTTGTCTAAGTACAAAGGGCAGGCGTTGGGCAGGAGAGTGGCGGCAAGAAGGCAGCTCTGGCTTTCTCAGGCCTGAGTGCCTGACAAGAACAAGGCATCATTGCTAGATGCATCTGTGACACCGAGGCATAGATGGATGCTAAAACGCTCTCACCAAGCGCAGGAGACTTTGGTCCGTAGAAGGAATCTACAAAAAGGTTTGGGGGAAAAAAAACATTGTTTTTGTTTATATATATATATATATATATATATATATATATATATATATATATATAAATAATTCTGCTGCTAAAATAGCTGCTGGAAAACTTCTGGTAAACTAACAAAACCACTGACCTATTAACACCCGTGGATGTTATTATGCCCTGTCTAATGCTTTTATACTTTACAGCCTGGGACTGAAGCTTTTTTTTATGTATGTGATCCATATTGCATCATTTTGTGTCCTATGTTCCCACAGATGTTTGAATGTAAATTCTAATTATCATTAACAACAGTGAGATTTAATTATTATCACTTGCATGTGATTTCTGTCATATGGTATAAGGCAATAAAGGCATAAATAGTTTAACTAGAGTACCCTGGTGGTTGTGGTAGAGTGAGTATGTAGGTGCCCTCCAAAATATGGCTTGGTATAGGTCCACAACGCATGGGCTGGATTAACCAATATGCCAATAACACCATTCGCCATAATATGCATAGGGCCCCCAAAATATGGGTTCGCGTAGGGACCCCACATCCTTTAATCCGGCCCAGCCCTCCATGCTTTAAAACTGTGTGCCCCCAATGACAGCAGGGTTGCAGTTAAAACCACACCCTCGTCACTACCCCAGCTTCATTGGGGCGTGTCTCTTCAGGAATACAGGTAGGAATAAAATGACACCTCCATGTGCCATGGCAAATTTCACCCCCTGCCAAATTTCGACCCCCACTGTAGTCCTAAACGAGTCACGTGGCGATTTCATTTTGCGATTCAGAGTGAACAGACTAAAAACAACAATATATTTGTGCTTTTTTTATTGGTATTTAATGTTGATACTTTTCTTGCTCTTGTTATTCATCATCTTTGGATGCTTTACGTTACACTGATCCGTGTGTGATAAATACATAAACTGTACAGTAAAAAAAAATAAAACATAAAACATGGTTCAATTTTCTCTCTCTCTCTCTCTCTCTCTCTCTCTCTCTCTATATATATATATATATACAGACGTGCTCATTGAAATAATGCTTCATTCCTCCTGAAAAGTGATGAAATTAAATGCTATTTTATCATGTATACTTGCATGCCTTTGGTATGTCATAGAATAAAGCAAAGAAGCTGTGAAAAGAGATGAATTATTGCTTATTCTACAAAGATATTCTAAAATGGCCTGGACACATTTGTTGGTACCCCTTAGAAAAGATAATAAATAATTGGATTATAGTGATATTTCAAACTAATTCGTTTCTTTAATTAGTATCACACATGTCTCCAATCTTATAATCAGTCATTCAGCCTATTTAAATGGAGAAAAGTAGTCACTGTGCTGTTTGGTATCATTGTGTGCACCACACTGAACATGGACCAGAGAAAGCAAAGGAGAGAGTTGTCTGAGGAGATCAGAAAGAAAATAATAGACAAGCATGGTAAAGGTAAAGGCTACAAGACCATCTCCAAGCAGCTTGATGTTCCTGTGACAACAGTTGCAAATATTATTAAGAAGTTTAAGGTCCATGGAACTGTAGCCAACCTCCCTGGGCGCAGCCGCAAGAGGAAAATCGACCCCAGATTGAACAGAAGGATAGTGCGAATGGTAGAAAAAGAACCAAGGATAACTGCCAAAGAGATACAAGCTGAACTCCAAGGTGAAGGTACGTCAGTTTCTGATCGCACCATCCGTCGCTTTTTGAGCGAAAGTGGGCTCCATGGAAGAAGACCCAGGAGGACTCCACTTTTGAAAGAAAAACATAAAAAAGCCAGACTGGAATTTGCTAAAATGCATATTGACAAGCCACAATCCTTCTGGGAGAATGTCCTTTGGACAGATGAGTCAAAACTGGAGCTTTTTGGCAAGTCACATCAGCTCTATGTTCACAGACGAGAAAATGAAGCTTTCAAAGAAAAGAACACCATACCTACAGTGAAACATGGAGGAGGCTCGGTTATGTTTTGGGGCTGCTTTGCTGCGCCTGGCACAGGGTGCCTTGAATCTGTGCAGGGCACAATGAAATCTCAAGACTATCAAGGCATTCTGGAGTGAAACGTACTGCCCAGTGTCAGAAAGCTCTGTCTCAGTCGCAGGTCATGGGTCCTCCAACAGGATAATGACCCAAAACACACAGCTAAAAGCACCCAAGAATGGATAAGAGCAAAACATTGGACTATTCTGAAGTGGCCTTCTATGAGTCCTGATCTGAATCCTATTGAACATCTATGGAAAGAGGTGAAACTTGCAGTCTGGAGAAGGCACCCATCAAACCTGAGACAGCTGGAGCAGTTTGCTCAGGAAGAGTGGGCCAAACTACCTGTTAACAGGTGCAGAAGTCTCATTGAGAGCTACAGAAAACGTTTGATTGCAGTGATTGCCTCTAAAGGTTGTGCAACAAAATATTAGGTTAGCAGTCCCATCATTTTTGTCCATGCCATTTTCATTTGTTTTCTTATTTACAATATTATGTTGAATAAAAAACCAAAAGCAAAGTCTGATTTCTATTAAATATGGAGTGGGGGTGGGGGTGGGGGGGTGTACACTGTTATTACTGGGGGGTGGGGGGAGTGGGTAAAAGCTGGTCTGAGACAAAACTGCCCAGACAGGGCATTGAAAGGGGTCTGGTTGTCTTCCATCGTACACCACACAATTCTTATCTATAGCCTCAAAATTAAAAATAATTATGACTGTATTGTACAACGTTTCTTCCGCCACATAGTCCACATATCAAAAATAATTATTATTCTAGCAGTTTTCCTATTTTAAAAAAAATACATTTTAATAGTTTCCCAAGCTCCACTTCATGGTGCTGAAAGAACTGCTCCCCATATCAAGAAAATCTGAACTTGGGAGCTCCCGAGTGGCGCATCCAGTAAAAGCACTCGCTAGAGTGCAGGATGCGCTCTATAGCCTAGTCGTCGCGAGTTCGAGTCTAGGCTATTCCACAGCCGACCATGGACGGGAGCTCCCAGGGGGCGGCGCTCAATTGGCTGAGCTTCGCCCGGGGGGTGGGAGGGTTAGGTCGGCCAGTGTTTCCTCGGCTCACCTCGCACCAGTGACCCCTGTAGTCTGGCCGGGCGCCTGCGGGCTTGCCTGTAAGCTGCCCAGAGCTGCGTTGTCCTCCGACGCTGTAGCTCTCAAGTGCCTGCACGGTGAGTTCGCAGTGTGTAAAGAAGCGGGCGGCTGACGGCACACGCTTCGGAGGACAGCGTGTGTTCATCTTCGCCCTTCCCGAGTCAGTGCAGGGGTGGTAGCGGTGAGCTGAGCCTAAAAAATAATTGGGCATTTCAAATTGGGGAGAAAATAATAAAAAAAAACTAATTGGCAACGACTAAAATTAAAAAAAAAAAAGAAAATCTGAACTAGACCGAGCATCAGATGTGAAATAGGAAACAACCTGAGTAGTAATCTTTGTAATAATAAGAATACGAATAAATCAGACGAAATGGAAGTCCAGTATCACATACCCTCTGGACCAGCCTGGATGGAGCAGTTCATTGAACTTGAATAACATACATAGTATGATACATTTTATTTAAGTTTAATTAACTGCGCCGTCTGGGCTCGACCGGAACGTATTTTTTTTATATATATTACAGAAAAACTGAGATTGTGGAATAATAATTTTTTTATTATTATTATTTTTTTCTTGGAAAAATGATTTATCATTTGCTGTGCTTCATTTACCACGTAAATGCAGAACATCATTTTTGTACTAAGGAATTAACGTTTTAAACATCAACTTTACTTTCCATTATCAAAGTATTTTTTTTAAAGTGTAGTTGTTTTTAAAGTTCAAATATACTCAGCAGTAATACATTTTTTCCGAGCAAATCTGAAGCTTCTGAAGACAGAGTATAGGAACTACAGCTATGGCCAAAAGTTTTGCACCACCTTAAATGTTTTAATTGAGACATGATTTAAATAAATATATACACTACCGGTCAAAAGTTTTAGAACACCTCCATTTTTCCAGTATTTATTGAAATTTACGCAGTTTAATGTCTCAATGTACTCTGAAATTAAAGCATAGAACAAATAAACAATTGGAGATAAAAAAGAAATCATAGAATCGTTTTGTTTAACACAATTTAATCTAAATTTCTGACTCATCAAAGTAGCCACCTTTTGCAGATATAACAGCCGAACACACTCGTGGCATTCTTTCTACAATGGAAATCAAATATTGTTCGGAAAGTTCTTCCCAACACTGTTGCAGAAGTTCCCACAAATGTGTTGCACTTGTAGGTTCCTTTGCTTTCACCCTTCTGTCCAGTTCATCCCAAACCAGCTCGATGGGGTTTAAGTCTGGAGACTGTGCTGGCCATTCCATGATTTGAAGCCTACCGTCTTGTTCTTTTATTCTAAGGTAGTTCTGACATAGCCTGGAGATATGTTTTGGGTCATTATCTTGCTGTAGGATGAACCCCTGACCAACTAGGCGTATACCAGAGGGTATTGCATGGCGCTGCAAAATGCTGTGGTAGCAGTTTTGGTTCAGGGTGCCACTCACTCTGTGCAAGTCGCCGACTCTGGATCCAGCAAAAGAGCCCCAGACCATCACACTTCCTCCTCCAAGTTTGACAGTTGGTGTCACACACTGAGGAACCATCCTTTCACCTACTCGACGGCGTACAAAAACCCTGCGTGATGAACCGATGATTTCAAATTTTGATTCATCAGTCCATAAGACCTTCTTCCAGTCTTCAGTAGTCCACTGGCGGTGCTTCATGGCCCAGGCAAGCCTCTTTTTCTTATTTTGCCATCTTAGCAATGGCTTTCATACTGCCACTCGACCTGTCAAACCTGCAGCTCGAATTCTTCTCTTCACAGTTGAAACTGAGACTTGCTTACTTCGACCAGTGTTAAGCTGTGCTTGAAGCTGTTGTCCTGTGAGCCGCCTATCATGCAAGCTGTTGACTCTCAAAAACTTGTCTTCTGATTCTGTTGTGGCTTTGGGTCTGCCAGACCTCTTCCTGTCAGAGTTTCCTCCAGTTTCCAAGTGCCTTTTGATGGTGTAGGAAACTGTACTCACTGACAATTGGCTTTCTTTGCAATTTTTCTAAGACCTACACTTTTAAGGGTTATAATGGTCTGTCTGTCTTCCTTTGTTAATTGCCTTTTTCTCGCCATTATGAGAGTAATATACTACTTCCTGCAGTACAATACTGTCCAAATAATGCTTAAGAGGGTGTAGTAACATAGTCTGTTCCAACACTGCATTTATACAGACAGAGGGTTTGTAAGTAATCAACAAAAGTTGAGACACCTGTAGGAATTGTTAGCATCAACTTTCAAGGCTTAATTTACTTCCATTGCTGCAGAACAGCTGTAAGTTGTTAACCCATTACTTGTTCCCTGAAAAAGGCCTTTTTGTATAACTCTGAAATGTACATTATTTTTCAGTTTTTGGTAACCTAAACTTTTTTTTTTAACCTCTGGCAGTTTACCGCTTACCTTTGTACCATTTCAGGTTATTCACTGGACTTGAACTGCTTAAATTTCAATAAAAACTGGAAAAATGGGGGTGTTCTAAAACTTTTGACCGGTAGTTTATATATATATATATATATATATATATATATATATATATATACAGTGCCTTACAAAAGTATTCAGACCCCTGACCAATTCTCTCATATTACTGAATTACAAATGGTACATTGACATTTCGTTCTGTTTGATATTTTATTTTAAAACACTGAAACTCAAAATCAATTATTGTAAGGTGACATTGGTTTTATGTTGAGAAATATTTTTAAGAAAAATAAAAAACTGAAATATCTTGCTTGCATAAGTATTCGACCCCTGTGCTGTGGAAGCTCCCAGTTTACACCGTTGAAAGAAATTGCCCTGACGAGGACACAATTACCTTACCATTGGCCTCCACCTGTGAACAATTAAAGTTGCTGTCACATTTTCTGGATAAAAACCCCACTGTTGAAGGATCATTGGTCAGGCTGTGAATCTGAAGGAAAATGAAGACCAAAGAGCATTCTACAGAAGTTAGAGATAAAGTAATACAAATGCATAGATAATGGAAAGGGTACAAAATAATATCCAAGTGTTTGGATATCCCAGTGAGCACAGTTGGATCAATAATCAGGAAATGGAAGCTGCATCACTCCACCCAGGCACTGCCAAGAAAAGGCCGTTCCTCAAAACTCAGTGCTCAAACAAGAAGGAGACTTGTGAGAGAAGCCACAGAGAGGCCAACAATCACTTTGAAGGAGCTACAGAGTTCAGTGGCTGGGAGTGGGGTAATGGTGCACTAGTCAACCATATCAAGAGCTCTGCATAACACTGGCCTGTATGGGAGGGTGCAAAAGTATTCAGACCCCTTGCAAAAGTATTCAGACCCCTGACCAATTCTCTCATATTACTGAATTACAAATGGTACATTGAAATTTCGTTCTGTTTGATATTTTATTTTAAAACACTGAAACTCAAAATCAATTATTGTAAGGTGACATTGGTTTTATGTTGGGAAATATTTTTAAGAAAAATTAAAATCTGAAATACCTTGCTTGCATAAGTATTCAACCCCCACACATTAATATTTGGTAGAGCCACCTTTCGCTGCAATAACAGCTTTAAGTCTTTTGGGGTAAGTATGTACCAGCTTTGCACACAGTGTTGGAGTGATTTTGGCCCATTCTTCTTGGCAGATTTGCTCCAGGTTGTTCAGGTTGGTTGGACGATGCTTGTGGACCGCAATTTTCAAATAGTGCCACAGATTCTAAATGGGATTGAGATCAGGACTTTGACTGGGCCACTGTAGGACATTCACCTTTTTGTTCTTGAGCCACTCCAATGTTGCTTTGGCCTTTGGTGCTTGGGATCATTGTCCTGCTGAAAGGTGAATTTCCTCCCAAGCTTCAGTTTTTTAGCAGACTGAATAAGGTTCTCTTGCAGTATTTCCCTGTATTTTGCTCCATTCATTCTTCCTTCAATTTTAACAAGATGCCCAGTCCCTGCTGATGAGAAGCATCCCCACAGCATGATGCTCCCACCACCATACTTCACTGTAGGGATGGTGCGTCTTGAGGCATGGGCAGTGTTAGGTTTGCGCCACACATAGCGCTTTGAGTTTTGGCCAAAAAGCTCTATCTTGGTCTGACCACAAAACCTTTTCCCACATCGCAGCTGGGTCACTCTCATGCTTTCTGGCAAACTCCAGACGTGCTTTCAGATGGTGCTTTTTGAGTAACGGCTTCTTTCTTGCCACCCTCCCATACAGGCCAATGTTATGCAGAGCTCTTGATATGGTTGACTGGTGCACCATTACTCCACTCCCAGCCACTGAACTCTGTAGCTCCTTCAAAGTGATTGTTGGCCTCTCTGTGGCTTCTCTCACAAGTCTCCTTCTTGTTTGAGCGCTGAGTTTTGAGGGACGTCCTTGGTAGTGCCTGGGTGGTGTGATGCAGCTTCCACTTCCTGATTATTGATCCAGCTGTGCTCACTGGGATATCCAAACACTTGGATATTATTTTATACCCTTTCCCTAATCTATGCATTTGTATTACTTTATCTCTAACTTCTGTAGAATGCCCTTTGGTCTTCATTTTCCTTCAGATTCACAGCCTGACTAATGATCCTTCAACAGTGGGGTTTTTATCCAGAAAATGTGACAGCAACTTTAATGGTTCCCTTTCAAGTCGAAGATGACCACCAACATTAAGTATGGGATATTCCCTGCCCTAGAGGTAGGTAATACTGAGCTCTCTATATCAGAGCTGCCGAAGGCCCCTTCCTGTGATGACTTACTCGGTCCCCCCTACCGAGGGAACAAAACCGTCACTCACTGGAAGATCTCCCTCTTTTTCCTTCTCAAGATGGTAAGGTAAGACCTCTGTGTCTAGAACTGAGCGTGTTGATAGGAAGAGCCCTCGAGTCGATTCGGGTCAGTTGTAGTTCCTAGCATTCATGCTGAAAGCTGGCTTGCCGCTTTCCTGGAATCAACGACTCTTGAAAAAGACCGAGTCTTTCATCTTTCTGTCTTTCAACGGCCCCCCTTGGTGGGCCGCTCTCTTTTTAATGTCTGTCGTATGTGAGCGGCTGTCTGTGCAGCCACCCGCGAGTGAGTTGTCTTTTCCTAAAGAGAGTTACACAAGTATCCTCCTCGGGGCCAGGCCTGGCCGTATCCCCGCTGTCGAGTGACCCAGCTGCGCTCCCATCCTCGGGGCTAGGTACTGCCGTATCCCCGTCCAAGCGGAGCCGCCGGCCGAACCTGACCGCTGCGGTGAGTTGGTTCATGTGCGTTCGGTGTGCTCTCTCTCTCTCTCTTTCTTTCCTTCCTTATAAACTGTAATTTTTGCTTGACAAAAACTTCACCCACCGCGGTTTCAGCCTCTGTCCCCCACGGTACACGCTTTGCGCTGACCAGGTGTGTGTGTTGACCACGCGGTCTGGGTACGCACTTTGCGTAGCGTCCTTTCTGGTGTTGCAGTACCGCGGCGCACGCATAGCCTGATTTCTCTTGACACAGGCTGCGTATTATCCGACGCCAGTGTAGGAGCATAACGCACACGGTACTTGGTTCCCAGTACGCAGTGTACGCAGAACGATATTCACAGCGCACATAATGTGCAGGTGCTCACAGAAACACAGAGTACGCAGTTTATGCTCCCGCTGCGCGAGGCGTCTAGAACGTTCGAGGCAAGCAGTGCCTAAAGCGCAGTTACGCACAGTGGCACGGTACTCAGTTCATGCAGTGTACAGTACCCATTGCGCAAGGCGTTTGGAACGCTTGAGGCAAACAGTCCGGTGCACGTTGCGCTCGTTGCGTAAGTACTGCTCTACTAGCGCATAGCTCGTGGTGCTGCATGGTAATACCAGTGCGCTCTGAGCTCAGCTCAAACGCTGCATGCGGTGTACATATTTCCCGGTGCAGGCGTAGTTGGTTGTACACTAGTGCCCATACGCTGCGTAGTACACGGTGCACTTGTGCCCACGGTACCCGCCGCAGGGTAAGGTCAAACACAGTGAAAGCAGTGCTTAGTGCCATGCACAAGCCACACGTCCTGTCTCAGGGCTCTCTGCCTAGCATTTCGAATGCAGTACACAGTGTGCTTGGGACACACGGGTTATTGCGTAAGCACTGCTCAACCTGGCACATAGCTCACGGTGCTGCACAGTATCTGTGAAAACAGGGTACTCGGTATGCACAGGGCTCAGCATACCTTGCTGTAACGCTAGTGAGTGTACACACTACGTTAACACTTACCAGTGTTCAACGTAGTGCGAGCAGTGCCTCAGTGCTAATGCACAAAGTCAGCACCATATCGGGGTCCTTCCCTGTACGGCCTGCGACGCATCATACCCACAGGACATATGGTGCTCAGTAGGCAGGTGCTTAGTACATCAGGGCGCATAGCACCTCGGGTGCTCGATGCACGAGGTGCCTCGTTGCCTTCTGCCTGTAGAAGGTGCTTCACTCCGCAGTAAGCTACGCGCTGCCCCGGTCGTGTGACTGCACGTAGTCCAGGCTAGACACCCCTTTCCAGTCACTACGCTGTGTTTACTCTTTTTTCTGCTGAACAGCCTACATCGCTTTGCGATTGCAGTCTGCTGAAAGCCTTACAGCGATTGCTATTTTCTGCTTTCCTCTGCTATTAAGTCGCCCTGGATAAGGGCGTCTGCTAAGGAATAAAATAATAATAATGTTGCAGTTTGAGAGAAAAAGAGACACGTGTTCCTCCACCGGGCCCCGGCTCTGCCGTGCCCCACTGTGGAATTGACTCTGCTGGACTGCCTCAGCCCACCCTCTCGGTGCGCTTAAAATATTCATTTCACCCGCGTTGCCGTGGTGTCTGCTTTATTACCCTCACAGCTTGCTGTTGTGTGCGTGTATGTGTGGTTTTATTTCACTGCGTTTTTAAAAATAATAAAAAAACGATACAAGCGCGATTCCTCCATTGGGACCCAGCTATGCTGAGCCCTGCTGTCGAGATGCTTACGCCGGCTTGTTTCAGCCCGCCTAGTCGATGGGCTGGTAAAAACAAAACAAAATCAGTTACCCACATTGCCGTGGTAACTATTATTTTTACCTGCACAGCTTGCGTGAAGGGTGTGTATTTTCATTTCTTTACTGCCTTGCAGTTTAGAAATAAAAAATAATACAGCGTTATTTCCACCGGGACCCAGCGCTGCTGGCCCCGCTGTTGAGCGGCTTCTGCTGGCTTGTCTCAGCCTGCCTACTTGGTGCACTGTTTAAAAGCAGTCACACGCGCTGCCGTGGTGACCACTATTTTACCCTCACAACCTTGCTGTTGTGTGTGTGTGTGTGATGTGTTTTTTCTTTACTGCCTTGCAGTTTAGAAAAATAAATAAATAAATAAATAAATAAATAAATAAAATGTAGTATGATATCAAACGGCAGCTCTGCTGCGCCCCGCTGTTGAGTTACATACGCAGGCTTGCTTCAGCCCACATACTCGGTGGGCTGGAAAAACAAAACAAAATCAGTTAACTGCATTGCCGTGGTGACTAATATTTTTACCCACACAGCTTCTGTGGTGTGTGTGCGCATTTGTTTCTTACTGCCCGGCAGTTAGAAATAAATAATAAGCTGATTCTTCCACGGGAACCCAGCTCTGCTGTGTCCCACGGTTGAGTTGAATCTGCCAGCTTGTTTCAGCCCGCCTACCTGGCACGCTTGGTCACCCGCCTGGCATGGTAAATGTGTTTCTCCCATAGCCGAATGGCTGGGTATAAGCCTGTATGTTCCTGTTACTGCCGTTGCAGTTAAAAAGAAATAACAGGTTGCAGCTCCTTGAGCCGGTGCTCCACCCTGGCATACGCTATGCGCTGCCAAGTTATTATTATTATCCATGTTGTGTGACTGCACGCGGTCCAGAACCAGGTTATCGCCGCTCTGCACCATGTTGCAGCACCATGTTACAGCACCATGTTGCAGCACCGTGCGTTCCGCTGTACTGCTCTCCTGGTTGCCTACCGCAGCCACTCAAGTCTGGGTATCCACCCCGGTGTATGCTATATGCTACCCCAGGTTGTGTTGACTTCACGTGGTTAAGGCTGGGTGCCCCCAGTCGGCGCCCTCAGTGTTTAGATGCTCCATGCCTCAATGCTTAGCACCACAGCATGTGAATAACACCTGCACTCGGTGCCCCGATGCTTCGGTGCACCAGTACTGTATTCTGCCTCACTCAGTGTCCTCGGTGCCTGAGTGCTTCAGTACACGGCTGAGCTGTACGCAGTGCTGGGCCTGGCCAGGCAGCAGGCTCAAGCCCTTTCTGTGGCCCTAGCCCAGCCAATAATGCCGGCCCCGGAGCTGACCCCACCTGCACCGGTGGTTACCCCGGATGTTACGCACTGGCATCTGCCGTACTCGCCAGGCTGTCCGGCTGGGCGAATGGTTTATCACACTGGACTGAAAGAACGCGGATTCCACGTTGCTATTCATCTAGTGCACAGGAAGTATCTCCGCTTCGCCTTACAGGGGAGCGTCCTGAGTTTTCTGTGCTGTGTTTCAACCTCTCCTTAGCTCCCGCACGTTTCAAAGTGCATGGATGCCATCCTAGCTCCTTTGCAGCTGCATGTGATCAGGGTGATGAATTAGCTGAACGACTAGTTGATCTGCCCAGTCGCAGGAAGGAGCAGTGGCCCACACAGTGCAAGCCTACCTGTCGGACGACAGAGTGGCTGCCATTTGCAATTGTCTGGCCCTGTTCAACAAGGGTTCACAGTATAATTGGTGTTGTGTTAAAAACTATTGGGTCTGATGGCCTCGGCTTCATCACCCACCCAACTAGGGTTACTCCACAAGCGCCCGATCCAAGTGTGGCTCAGTGCCTTAGGCTGCACCCCAAGCGCGACAGACACCATCAGCTGACAGTGTCTCGCCTAGGCTGGGAAGCCCTACGCTGGTGGAAGCAAGCCTCTCTTCTGAGTGAAGGCGCAAGCATAGGAGTGATACACAACTGTCAATTGGTGATGACAGACGCACCCAACTCTGGTTGGGGGGCTGGTCTGGGCAGGTGGAGGAGTTCGCGGACCCTGGTCGGATCACTGGACATAATGCATGGGAACTGAGAGCAGCCCACGAGTGGTCCAAAGCATATTTTGTACGCTTTCCCACCTATACTGCTGCTCCCAGCTTTTCTAGGAAAAGTCGGGTTAGAGAAAGCATCAGTTCTCCAGGTGGCCAGGAGAATGTGGCTTTCGACCCTGTGCCAGCTGTTGCATAGCCAGTCCTGGGAGATTCCACTTCGTTGGATCTCCTCAGTCAGGCGGAAGGCTCTCTTTGGCACCCGGAGCCACGCAGGTTCCAGCTATGGGTCTGGACCCTGTAAGGGACTGCTGGCTAGCCGTAGGGCTATCGGACGCAGTTGTGGGTACCATGCAGAGCGCTAGGGCTGACTCCACTGGTTTTTTGTATACCTATAAGTTGAAGTATTTTCAAGTTTGGTGTCTGGCTAGAAACCATGACCCCATCACTTGCCCTAGGCCAGTCATATTGCAGTTCCTGCAGGAACTGCTTGGTGCTGGAAGGTCACCTTCCACCTTGCAGGTGTATTCAGCGGCTATCTCTGCTTGCCATGCCCCTGTAGATTCTATGTCTCCGGGTGCGTATTTTTGGCTACCCATTTCCTTAAAGGCGCACAGTGATTATGCCCTCCTAGGAGGACTGTTCTCCCTGAATGGAGCCTTAATATTGTACTAGAGGCTCTCACGAAGGCCCGTTTGAGCCCTTAAACTCCATTGAGCTGAAGTATCTGTCTATGAAGACAGCCTTCCTCCTAGTTATCACCTCCGTAAAGCGGATCAGTGAGCTGCAGGTGTTGTCTGTGCACAGCTCCTGCATGCGCGTGTGGGAGGATGGAAGCGGTGTGTCGCTGCGCACCAACCCCGCTTTCCTCCCCAAGATGATTACAGCTTTCCACATTAACTAGTCTGTGGAACTGGAGTCTTTTCATCCACCTGCGTTGCTTCAACGGAGGATGAGAGATTTAATTTTCTCTGCCAAGTGCGGGCATTGAGATGTTACGTGCTTAGGACAAAAGCGCTGCGTCACTCTGACCAGCTCTTTGTCTGTCACGGAACATGGACCCTAGGACAGCCCCTCCAAGCAGCGTCTGTCACACTGGATTGTGGACACAGTCTCGACTGTGTGTAATGGTGCTGGGTTACCCCCACCTGGTAGAATAGCTGTGCATTCGACTAGAGGGTTGGCTACATCTTGGGCCCTTTTTAAGGGCACTTCGATGTCTGACATTTGTACTGCGGCTAGCTGGGCTACACCGCATACTTTCACCAGATTCTACCGCATTAATGTGGTAGATCCTGCTGTGCCGTCTGTGGCCACAAGGGTCCTTGAGGGTGTAAGTTCACACTGCTAACCTCTGGGTTAGACAGCGCATGTGCGTCCCTCATATGCTGCCGTTCCTTCTCCCTCGCGATGGCTCTGGTATACATTATCCCATACTTAACCCTTTGCAGTCCATTTATTAAGTGCGCGTCAGGCGTGTCAGGTCCAATTTATTTTCACACGCGCAGTTAATTTTAGACACGCTGTTTAAAATGTATTTTTTTCCACAGTCAAACAGGTTTAAATGGCCCTGCATATCAACAAAGCACTCACTAGGCTTCTCCAGCCCCGCCACACCCTTTCTTTCGCTATCGCTTTCATCTATGTAAGAAATAAATAATAATAAAAATAATAGTCGTACATACCGATCAATCATCTCCGGATCACTCGTTTTATCACCAAACTCCTCAATATTGCGATCAAAGTCATTATTTTATTACTATAACATCTGAAAAAAGCTCTGCAAATGTCCATGATAGTCTCTGTGCGCTGACGCACTCAGCCAGCTTGTTTACTATGACCGCCCCGTTATCTGATACCAGGGCCATATATGACTATTCATGTGATACGCCTTTTTTTTTTTTTTTTTTTCCGACTTGTTTCGGCTCCTGTCGCTCCCACTCGGCAATTGAATGGCTTTCTCGGCTTTTTCCGGAGAAAAAACGACTAGAAACCCGTTTTTTGCGTTGCTATAATGATGTCGGACCCAGTCCGACAAAGGACCTGAGAGGAATAATTGCAATGTCGGACCCAGTCCGACAATGGACCACAAAGGGTTAATGTTGGTGGTCGTCTTCGACTTGAAAGGGAACGTTAGGTTACTTACCGTAACCCTGGTTCCCTGAAAGAGAAGACGACCACCAACCATGAGGTCGCTCTGGTCGCCCTCACGGGTTCGGCGGAAAAAGAGGGAGATCTTCCGGTGAGTGACGGTTTTGTACCCTCGGTAGGCGGGACCGAGTGTGTCATCACAGGAAGGGGCCTTCGGCAGCTCTGATATAGAGAGCTCAGTATTACCTACCTCTAGGGCAGGGAATATCCCATACTTAATGTTGGTGGTCGTCTTCTCTTTCAGGGAACCAGGGTTACGGTAAGTAACCCATCGTTCACAGGTGGAGGCCAATAATAAGGTAATTGTGTCCTCGTTAGGGCAATTTCTTTCATCGGTGTAAACTGGGAGCTTCCACAGCCCAGGGGTTGAATACTTATGCAAGCAAGATATTTCAGTTTTTAATTTTTCTTAAAAATATTTCCCAACATAAAACCAATGTCACCTTACAATAATTGATTTTGAGTTTCAGTGTTTTAAAATAAAATATCAAACAGAACGAAATTTCAATGTACCATTTGTAATTCAGTAATATGAGAGAATTGGTCAGGGGTCTGAATACTTTTGCAAGGCACTGTGTGTATATATATATATATATATATATATATATATATATATATATATACACACACACAGTATATCAATATATATATGATTGATTTCTATTACATGAGAGTAGATATTCAAACTTCATGCTGATTTGAACTCGGCTGTCGCCAAGATAAGCACCAACTAAGACGTAGCTTTACAGTAAACTAATGTGATCCATATGTGTCTCCATCCATTTACGTTTCCTTCCATATGATGATGTAGGTATCCTTCTGCCTGGTGTTGATGGCTGAAGTGTAATGCTGGCTCCAGGGATCAGCTTATTTTGCCTCCCCAGTGCATCAGCACACACAATGGCTGCGATGCTGGCTCAGGGGATCAACCACAGCGCGGTCTCCCCAGCGTATCAGCATGACAACCGTCTGGATTGAGCTAAGTGGGGTCTTCAAGTGGGCACCTTCCATCCTCGGTGTTTCGTCGACTAGCCCACGACACCTCAAGAGGGCACGACACCCACTTTCTTCCAGTTTTCAACACAGGTGCTGCCTCCCTTATGGATTTGTCACATGAATCTACTAATGTAATTTCCAGTCGGACCTTGACGCACTTAAACTCCTCGGTTAGAGCAGAGACTGGTAGCTGCAGTATTCCTTTACCATAAAGTCCCACTCTGCTGAGGCAGCGTGGAACTCCCAACCATTTCCTGACGTATGAACTGATTAAAGCTTCCAGCTTCTGAACTGTTGTCAAAGAAACCTTGTACACAGTCAGTGGCCACAGCAGCCTTGGCAGTAGACCAAATTGAAAGCACCAGAGTTTCAGTTTGCCCGGTAAAGCGCTGCTGTCTATGCTCTTCAACCCTTCCACTGCTTGTTGTCTAACTTCTCCAACACGAACTGTGTCCTTTACATCTCCGTCGTACCATCTCCCAAGACTTATCACTGGCTTCTCAGACACTGTTGGTATTGCCTCACCATTAATGTAGAACCTTTTGTCTACCTTGAATTATAGAGATGCTCCTTGATTTAGTGGGCTTTAATTGCATTTGTGCCCATTTGATGTTATTGGTTAATTTGCCCAATAACCGATTAGTGCAGGCTACTGTTGTAGTCATGGTTGTCATGTCATCCATGTATGCTTGAGGCACTCTCCTCCCACTACCCATTTTGATGCTCTAATAATTAATTCCATTGCCATGGTAAAAGCCAGTGGAGAAATGGTACATCCTGCCATTATTCCAACTTCTAGGCATTGCCATGTAGTGCTGAATTCTGAAGTTGAAAAACTAAATTGCAAATCTCCAAAGTAGGCTTTCACTAAATTTGATATTGTCATTGGTACACTGAAAAAATCAAATGCTGCCCAAAAAAGTTCATCTGGCACTGAACCATATGCATTAGCCAAATCCATGAACGTCACAAGGAGCTCCTTCCTCTCCTTTTTAGCTGATTTAATTTGTTGCCAGATCACGCTGATGTGTTCTAAGCATCCTGGGAAATCTGGAATGCCCGCTTTTTGTACTGAAGTGTCAATGAAGCAGTTCTTTAATAGGTAAGTTGACAATCTTTGAGCAATAATGCTGAAGAAAATCTTGCCTTCTACGTTTAATAGGGAAATAGGGCGAAACTGACTGATGCTTGTAGAATCTTTTTCTTTTGGTATAAAGACTCCACCTGCTCGGCGCCATGCTCTTGCTACAACCTGTTTTTCCCATGCCACTTTCATCAATTTCCACAGGATTCGTAGAACTTCTGAAGCACTCTTGTACACTCTGTACGGAACTCCATTAGGCCTTGGAGATGATGACGCCTTTGCTTTTTTCACAGCTTGCTCTACTTCTTTCCACTTAGGTGCACAGTCCTCCATTTGGTATTCTTGTGGATTGATAGGTGGGATGTCTGAAGGAATTGACATAGGCTCCTGCCTTTTTTAATCTGTATGTGTTTCCTCCAAATATCTCTCCAGCTCACACTTAGATGATTTTAGTGTGCCATTTTTCTCACTGGTGAATAACTTCTTTACAAATTTGAATGGATCTTTATAAAAGTTAGTTCTCACACGCTCCTTTTTGTAGCATTTCCGTAGGCACTCAGCTGTTCGCAATGTTGCTAGCTTATCTTTTATGACCCTTTGTAACAGATTGAGTCCCTCCTTCTGACTTTGTTCTGCTCTTCTCCATTGCTTCCTCAGCTGCCTCCTTTCTCTAACTAAGCGTTCAATTTCCTGCTGCTGTCTATATATATATATATATATATATATATATATATATATATATATATACATAGCTCAGCTGCATCTAGGTTAGGCTTTTAGCATAGACACTGAGATGTGCAAGGTTGCATTCAATGATAAGGGGAGCAGTGAAAATCAATTTTCAGTTACATTTTTACTGTTCCCCTGATCATCTGCTGTTATTAATATGTTTTATTTATGGTGGTTTGAACATTCATTTTGCTACCTCATTAATTTCAGAAACATTTCCATTTACACTCTCCCCTATAGATTTTTGCATTGTTTTATTGAGTTCCTTTCAACTGTCATCTTAGTGTTATTTACTTATTTATTTGTCCTGTATTTGAATAAGCTTTTATTTTTAGTCACTTAAAGGTGTTTCTTTTTTAGGATCTTGATGTCAAATTAGCTGTTTTTTGCAGATGAAACTTTCCTGGGGAGTTTGCTTCACATACGAGGGCTCTGTGAAGTAGCAAGCAGCAGCATGGGGGCCGATTCTATTGTATTAGTAAAGGTAAGTTGGAAATAATCTGCAATTTACCAGTCCCACTTGTTTAGGTCCCACTTGTGGAATTGAAACAACCATGAAAAAAAAAAAGAAGTAAAGCAATACTGAATATGTTGCACAAAGACCTGAAATTATGATCTAATGCACCAGCAGTGGCAGGGGCTCAGGCCATGACCAGCACCTAACCATCCATATGGATATGACCCCCAGCACTACTTTTACAGTTTTTCCATGCTTTTCTCATGTTTATACTATACATTTACCACACAGTAGTTTAACATGGTTTGCTATTTTTTTTTAAAGCAGTATGCTTAACCATACCCCATTAGCATACCATTTACAATGCTAACTACGTGTATGCTTTAGTATGTTTTCATTATGTTTTTTTGCACTTTTCTATGCTTCTACTATGAAAACTTTTATAAGGGTAACACTGTTATTTTATGAACATATGTTTAGAACCTTTTTCCCATAATACTGTTAAGGCAGATGGAATACCACTGAAAAACAACCATCGGTTTGCCTTTTACACTTTACTGGTGGTCAAAACCATTGCATCACAAAAATAAGTTTCTACTTTGTTTGTTTTTTTTACTATAGTGAAAGAGTACCAACTGAAAATTCTGTTTTAATTTTAGCTCGATAAATCTTATACATATTCACTGAAAATGTTTTGTGAAGTTCAGTCTCAGCAAAGTAAATATGCAGCCAGACAACTTCAGCGCCTCCCCTTAAAGTCACTGAAGTAATCAGCTGTTCCTGCTTGAAGGTATTGTGTCTTTTATCTGTCCATAAATCTACGAGGTTACCCTGCCGATTGACTAGCAGTCGCTGGGCTCAGCTCTGCTTCGGGTCTGACTGCTCGCAGTCATTTTCCGCAGTATTCCGTTGCTGCTCTGGTTTCTGCTTGCAGTGCCATAGCGAAGGCTGTCAGGGCCTTGACAACAGGCTTCCTCCAGTCTTGGTTAAGCCAGAGGCTATACAGGTGGGCTACCCTGCATATTGCTTCTTCGGTAACTGTAGGCCACTGATCTACCACCGTTCTTAGTGAACAAGGTTACCGTAACGGTAGTGTACCGTGCTCTGCACTGCACTGCACCATGTGCACCATACTGTTGCACTGTTCTGTGTGTACCGTGCACCGTACCATACCGTTTGCACCATACCGTACCGGGGGTACCGTGCTCTATGCACATTTTGCATCGTACCGCGTGTACTGTGAATTGTACTTTGCATGCATCATGCAAACACCGTGCAGTGTGTGCCATACCGTGTGTACTGCACCGTTTACACTGTACCGTGTGTACCGTGACCCATGCAACGCACCGTACTGTTGACACCGTTCTTTGTGTACCGTACATTGTGCTATAGTACTGTGCCGGGTGTTGGTAAAGCATTCTATACAGTACTGTATTATTATTATTATTATTATTATTATTATTATTATTATTAATTTCTTAGCAGACCCCCTTATCCAGGGCGACTTACAATTGTTACAAGATATCACATTATTTTTACATACAATTACATTATTTTTTACACGTTATTTTTACATACAATTACCCATTTATACAGTTGGGTTTTTACTGGAGCAATCTAGGTAAAGTACCTTGCTCAAGGGTACAGCAGCAGTGTCCCCCACCTGGGATTGAACCCACAACCCTCCGGTCAAGAGTCCAGAGTCCTAACCACTACTCCACACTGCTGACCGGTACTGTACTAGTGCCTAGGCACCGTTTAGGTAATTAAAAGTAACCAAGGCTAAACAGTACCATCCCTGATCTAATCAGTCATTTGCCACTGTTGACATATTCCTGGTTGCATAGCAATATTGCTGCGTGCGTTGTTCAACAGTCTTCTTTGGTTACTAGTAATATATGCTATACTGTTATTCCAATTACAGCTGAGCGGTTGTTTGAATTGCACACCACTGCAGTTGAATTATGCCAGGGTTTCATTCTTGTAATGTATGCAAGACGGGTCTCCACATGGAGGACAGGCATGGCAGATGCACTGCCTGTTTGGGTCCAAAACATTCTAAAGAGGCACTTACCAACCGCAACTCCTGTGGGTTTTGTGCGTCTTTTTCGAAGTGTAGACTGGGGAAGCGAGTGTCCCACAGCTCTGTAGAGCGGTCTTCATCCATTCCACCTGGACAAGGCACCCCTCCACCCTTGACTCAAAAAGAGAGGGTTGTATCTTCCCCTGAGGGCTCTGTGCTTAGGGAGAGTAGGAGAACCTCACGCAGGAGACTGCCTTTGCGGTCTTCCTCATCCTCTTCTCCTTCTCCCTCCCCTTCTCCGGTTTCCCCTCCTAAGAAGAGAAGGAGAAAGAGCCACCGGTCTCATAGATCGGAGAGCTCTGAGCAGCTGGATAAGTTCTGGGAGGCGGTCTCCCAACAGGGCAACATGTTGGCTGAGCTACTGCGTGACCGCACTTCTATATCTGCTCCCTCTGCAGTTAGAGCAACAGGGGGTACTACACGCAGAATGGCAGCAAGAGAATCTGCTTTCTACCGCTGTCTCGGAGGAGGTGGTCGATCAAGAGTTCTCCTCTGAGGAGGGTGACTCGGATATCGCAACACCAGTAACGCATATGCCATTGTCAGCAGTGCTTTTGCTGCTGATTAAGAGGGCCACCGATGTCTTACATGTCCCATGGCCTGTAGATGACAAGTGGAAACACTCTATTTTTGAGGAGGATCCTACTCCTTCTCAGGTGTCTCCTCCAGGTATGCCCGGATTTTCTTTTTGAGGTGCATTCATCCTGGGGTCACCCGGCTACAGCACCTGCTGCTTCATGTTCCTTAGGGACGCTGTACAGCTTACATGAGGCGGAAAAGCTTGGCTTGGCTGATTTTCCACCAGTAGATGCTGCTATTGCATCACTGAAGCCCCAAAGATAGCGCTTTTAGTTAGCAATGTAGGATTTCAGAGATTATTCTCAAGAAGGCTTACTCAGCCGGTGCATATGCTGTGCGGCTGGGCAACTACAACAGCATCTTGGTAGCTTACCAGAGCTGTTTGCTAAAGTCTCTGATGCACCTGTTTCCAAAGCGGCCTCCTCCAGTATGTAGACCAGCTCCAAACTGGCGGCCAAGGTTCCAGCAGCCTCAGAGAACTGCTCAGCCGGCTCCTGCTAAAGCCAGAGGGGGTTTTCATAACAAACCCGTGGCTGCGCAAAGGGGAAACTTCAATAAATTTCGCCGTCAAGCGCAAAGGCAAAAGCCTCAGGCTGCCTCAAGCAAAACAGCAACCCTAGCAATTTGCTGCCACAGGTCACCTGGAGTACTGGTGTCAATGCACCTCGGACACCTGGGTGCTCAATACTGTACAGTCGTGCTATCCTCTACAATTTAGACATGGTCCGCCTCCATTTCGGGCCGTGATTACATCGATAGTCACGGACCCGTGAGACGTTTTGGTATTGTATCAGGAGGTGACAGCCCTGCTGCAGAAGTGGGCTATTTGCACAGTTCATCCTCTTCACAAGGTTTTTACTCCAGGTACTTCCTGGTGCCCAAATGGATGGTGGCCTCAGACCAATCCTCGACCTCAGACAGGTCAATCTGTATCTGAGTTGAAGGAGGTTCAAAATGTTGACTATGCAACAGCTGTTGCAGGCAATAAGGCTAGGCAACTATTTTTTGGTCTCTCTCTAGCTCCCCTTGCCTTTTGGAAGTGAATGGAGTCTATTCTGGCCCCACTGAGGCTCAAAGGCATCAAAGTACTGAATTACTTGGACAACTGGCTCATTTGTGCTCAGTCACCAGCGCAGGCCGTGGCTCACACTGAACTCATCACAGACCACCTGCATCGGCTAGGTCTGTCAGTGAACCATGCAAAGAGCCAGCTCACACCATCGCAGACAGCCTCCTATTTAGGGGTGCGTCTGGATTCCAGGACCATGCTGTCCACTCTGTCGGAGGACAGAGTGCAGAGATTAGCCACTTGTCGGAAGCTTTTTTAGCTCAACAAAAAGCTTACAGTAGTGTCGTTTCAGCGGCTTCTGTGCTTGATGGCAGCAGCTTCCCAGACCCTCCCCTTGGGTCTTCTGCACATGCATTCTCTCCAAGCCTGGTTCAACAGCAGGATTTTTCAGCCCGAATTGAATACAGGCCATCTCTTAACAGTGTCTCAGCACTGTCTGCAGATGCTATCCTGCTGGACACAGCCTGCTCACCTGTGCTTAGGCACAGCACTGGGCAGCGTTACCAGAAGGGAGGTTATCACCACGGATGCATCCAGCCTCATCTGGGGCACCGTGTGGAATGGCAGGGGAGCGCAAGGAGTATGGAAACACTCATGGCAGGGTCTCCATATAAATATTTTGGAACTGCAGGCAGTGTTTCTAGCCTTGCAGAATTTTTTACAGGAGGTTCAGGAGAGACACATGCTTGTCCGGACGGACAACACTACTGTGGTAGCTTACATAAACCACCAGGGCGGCCTCAGGTACTCCAGTCTCCACCGGGTAGCCCACAAGCTGTTGCTTTGGGCGCACCTTCACCTTCTCTCACTGCGAGCAGTACATCTTCCCGGGTGACAAACTGGGCAGCGGACCTCCTTTCAAGTGGTCCCCAGTGCCTCAGAATGGAGGCTTCACCCAGAGGTGGTGAGCCTCATCTGGCAATGGTTTGGGAGAGCACAGGTGGATCTTTTTGCCTCCCAAGAATCAACCCATTGTCCCCTCTGGTTCTCCATAACCAGTGGCCGAGGCAGCTTCTTTATTATTATTATTATTATTATTATTTATTTCTTAGCAGACGCCCTTATCCAGGGCGACTTACAATTGTTACAAGATATCACATTATACATTATTTCACATTATACAGATATCACATTATTTTTACATACAATTACCTATTTATACAGTTGGGTTTTTACTGGAGCAATCTAGGTAAAGTACCTTGCTCAAGGGTACAACAGCAGTGTCCCCCACTGGGGATTGAACCCACAACCCTCCGGTCAAGAGTCCAGAGCCCTAACCACTACTCCACACTGCTGAGTAGTGGTTAAAAAAAGCTTCCGACAAGTGGCTAATCTCTTTAGCTTATGCCTTTCCGCCACTCGCCATGCTCCCGTTGTGCTTGGAAAAGACCAGGCAGGACCAGGCCAGAGTGCTATTAGTAGCCCCTTTTTGGCCCAGGAGACTGTGATTTTCAACCCTGATACAACTCCTGACAGGCCAGGCGTGGGAACTGCCGAAACAATGCAACTTGCTCAGTCAGGCGCGGGGGACATTGCGGCGTCCCAACCCATCGAGCCAGCAGCTCTGGGTCTGGCCCCTGAACTGCACCATTTGAGCCATCTGGGGCTTTCTAATAGGGTCATTGACACCTTACAGAATGCCAAAACGGAAAACCCCCTCTACATTGAAGGTTTATTTGGCAGCCATTTTGGCTTGTCATATTAAAATTGATTCGGTCTCCCCAGGAGCTCATTTCCTGGCAGTCCATTTTTAAAGGGTGTTTGGCAGCTTCGGGCACCTATGAAGGACATTGTCCCTTGCTGGAGGCTTAATGTTCTTGAAGCACTTATGAAGCCTCCCTTTGAGCCCTTGCATTCAGTGGAGCTGAAATATTTATCTATGAAAGCAGCTTTCTTGCTTGCGATTGGGTGAGATGCAAGCTTTTCGATTGCAAAAGCCTGCTTAATGTTTGAGGCCAGGACGAAAAGTTACACTTCACACTAATTCTGCTTTTTTGCCGAAAACCATCTTGGCATTCCACATGAACCAGACGGTGGCTTTTCACCCGCCTCCTTTCCAGTCTGATAAAGAGTGGCAGCTCCATATGCTTTGCCTGGTGCGGGCACTAGCGTATTATGTGGACAGAACTCAAAGTTGGAGGCAGTTTTTTGTCTGTTATGGGTCTAAGTCTCATGGAAAAGCTCTGTCTAAACAGAGGCTATCAAGATAGATTACAGACACAGTTAAGACTGCATATGAGTGAGCCAACTTGCCCCCACCAGAGAAGCTCACTGCCCATTCCACCATTTATTCCAGGACACATCTGTCAGGGACATTTGCGATGCAGCAGTGTGGGGTATTCCCCATACTTTTACGCGATTCTATCGTCTGAATGTCGTGGATCCACAAAACCCTAGTTTTGGAACAAGAGTGTTAAGGGCGACCTCAAGCTCAACCCTGACAGCACAAACATAGAGGTGAGTTTTCCCTCAATTTTGTAGCCCTATCTATTGTACTGGGGTTCCTCATGGTAACGCAAAAGGTGGCCTTGGCTGAGCCTTGTAGCATTTCAGTTGGTCTGCAATATTGCCTTGCGACAGCTTTGGTATTTCTACCCATGAGGTAATGGTTACATTTCATACTTGATAGGGACATTAAGTTATTGTTATAACCCTGGTTCCCTGAAATAGAAATGTAGCCATTATCCTTCACTGTCGCTGCATCCATGATTGCAGCAGTGGTGACAATACTTGTGTCAGTGGTCGCTTATGCCCGGGGGGGGGGGCACAACTGCATCACAAGCACTGCGTGCAGCTTTGATATATCTATTCAGGTTAGTCAGTATTAAAGGATAAATACCCATGAGGTAATGGTTACATTTCCATTTCAGGGAACCAGGGTTATGATAATACCTAACGTTTTGTGCTATGAAAATATTTTTAGAACTGTTCTTAATTCTTGCAAATTGATGCAGTGTTAACATTTTTAATTTGTTTGATAAAATTATTTAAATTACAGCTCAAAGCAAAGACAAAACATGATTATTATGATGATTTAAATCTGATTTAAATTCAGATTACAAGGAGTATGCCTCATACAGAATGGGAATACAGTTTGAACATTTTTAAATGTCTGTATTCTTCTAATAAAATGCGTATACAATCAACGCTCAGTTATCTGTGGGCAGTTTATCTGGGTTGCAGATTAACAAAAAAAGGAAGAAAAAACAGGTGTACTGTACAGTATGCATTCTTTTATGCATGTGCAGGTTCCATAGTTAGGTCAGTGACTAAGTGCCATTGTGACTACAAACCTGTCTGCAAGTAAACAGAACACATGGTTTTAACAATTCAAGAAAAACTTGAAATAGTTGAGAAGCTGTAAAAAGGTAGTACTGAAAACAACTTTGGTGGAATTGGTGGACATATGCGAGTAGCTCTGATTCTTCAAGCGGTTTGTCAAAGAGGAAATAAACTAAAAAATCAAGGATGACCGACTACTTTAGGAAACTATAAAGTAAGTACAGTATATTGTATATGTTTTTTTATAGGTTTTGCATTATCCATGTTTTTGTTTCATACCTTCCTTCCAATTACCCCAGATAATCGAGATTGACTGTACTTATATTCTTTCTCTTTTTATAGGTGGTAGAAATGAAGGGTGCCCAGAGATTGTTTTTACCCATGCCCACTAATACCAAAGACAGGCCTACATATGCAGAAGTTGCAGAGTGGTGCCATGTTCTAAACAGATTCAGTAGTTTCCTGAAGCTGGTGGATAAGCTTTTAGAAGACCTTCTTTGTCGCCTTGTTGAAACTGCTGTACAAATTGTCATTGAATTTCTTAATGCTTCTTACAAACATAATCTGGTAGATGAGGAAAGAAGCAAAGAATTCAGGTGATAATTGTTTTCACTGCTATTTAACACTTTCATTTCTGTGAGTCCTGGTGACCACAGTGACCAGCATAAAATGCAAGACCCAGTTTACTATACATTTCTGTATAAAATATTGAGGAAAATGTTTTACAAAGTTACATTCCAGTAATATAAGATGTTGTATTCAAACATAACTGTGCAACCAACTTTTCACATAACTGAAAAATATAATTTCCAAAAACAAACTCATCCAAAGTTGCACCAGCAAGTACTGTCCTGTAGTACAAATAACACTTAAAAACATATAGATGCTAGATAATCAATTGAAAGTGTTTTGACAATGTTAACTCTTTTTGACCAGTACATTGGAGTGGAGAGCACCAACAGATCCCATACAAATCTAGTCAAGAATCCGGTTCAGGAAATCTGCATGGATACTCACAGCAGTAAGAAATCCACTAAGAAAAACATTCTGGAACCAGAAACTCCTGAACAATATGTTGCTGGCAAGGTAATTTAAAGAGTCAATTGTAGTACACTAAAATATAGTCATGGTTTTTGTTTACTGCTTTCCTTCATAGTGTACATTCTGTGCATTTATTGTAACAAAAAGTGCAGTGAAAAGAGCTACTCTGAACTACTCCTTCCGCAACAGAGTTGTTTCTTGCTAGTTTTATTAGTTGTTTTCAACCTGCCGTTCAGTCCCATACCTCAAGATTTAAAGAATAATTAAAAAATTAACAAATTAACATTATTAAATAACATTATCTAATAATGAGGGACAATTTTGCCCATTATACAACTGATGCAATTTAAAAATAAAAGGTACCCTATAGCGAAAGCTACTAGCTTCTTGATTCCTAATCTTAACATCTAATGTTTGCGTGTTTTTTTTTTTTTAATGGAACTGCTAAGTTTAATGTTTATTTATTAAGTTTTAACATAAGAAAACAGGGTCCAGTCTGTGTTTCATATCCAACCCTTATGTCAACCATAGAAGAAAAGGTTTAAAAGGCATCTGAATGATGCAATCATCCAGTACTCTACCAATTAAGGTTCCCCATGAACCATGTAAAACATGATGGGGCAGTTTTTATGAAGAATTTACAAAGGGTCTCATTGATCTGATACAGTAGTTTTTGAAAGGCACAACTGTATAATTTATCAAACATAAAATTAAGCAAAGTTGTTGAATTAATAAATACATACCAAGCATTGTCACAAGAGATGCCAAACAGTTATTTCCAAACAGTTTTTGAAAAAAATTGACAAATTACTACAACCCTGATTAATATTACTACAACAGCACAGCTTTATTCAAAGTTTCTGAAAGAAACAAAGTATTTTTGACCCACAATTTCTTTTTTGTTGTTGTTATTAAAAGTTCTGACATTGTATTGCAAGGTCTTCAGAACCACTCACCCCTATTTTTTATGGTACTGGTCCCTGATTTGCTGAGCTATTAAACACTGAAAACACTCCGCAAAAAGCCACGTACGTGTTCAGTACGGCCGCACTCAGCGTCAAAATAACGATTTTATAAGACTAATTAGGTAAAGTAGGCTGTTCCGCAATCAACCAATTTAAATACCCCTCACATAGCGGTGGAGAATTACACACCTCTCGCAATAAATAGCAGGTTTGGGTCAACCGTGTGTGTGTAGGCTACACATTCCAAAAGAAAATGAATGGCACACAAAGACCTCAGCCTCACACAAAGACCTCAGCCTGGTACTAGCCATGGTGATGAGAATGCTTGGAAGCAAAAACTGAAAATTACCAATAGGGAATTGGAGATGTTGGTACAAGCAGTACTTGTAACACATGAAGATGTGTTACAAGCTCGAAATACATCACCAGGACAAATGAATAAAATATGGAATGTGCGGTGGCTTCTCAATAAACAAATGTACCACTTCAGAGTTTGTAGTCTAGGTTGCTTATACATTACGACGCATTATCCAGTTACTGTGCTTCGCATATTAGTTCAACTTCTTATTTCATATAGAATAATTCCAGGCATATAGACTTTTCAAACTTCAGAAACAATACGTTTTATTTACTTACATCCATGGCAGTCAAATGGGTGGATAATCCTTCCATTGTTTTACAGCAATATGTTCACCAACAATACAGCTGCATATGAACAGTTTAACTTTGACTTATATCTTCTTAAAGTCTTATGCAGTTACAACTCTCTTATTTCTTATGTTTGTCTGTATTTCTTACTCTATGTATAATTTTTAAAGCATATCTGTATGGTATATATGGTCAAAAAACTGTATTTGCTCTAGCTACAAACTAACTGCATCATCTGTCCCTCTGTCCTTTTTTTTACCGTTTTCTTTCCAACTCGAATTTAACAATACTGCCTGAACCAGTATTGTTAAATACCAGAATGCCATATTACAAAGAATACATTCTGTAGGCATTACTAAAGTAATAGTGGAGGATGAGCCCTCATTGTATATGAGACTTTTCCTTTTGTGTGCCTCAGAATATCGTTCCATCTTTTCTTAATCTCCTCCACTGTTCTTTTAATAATGCCTACACTCTAAGAAGTAAAGGCTCTCGTTAGAACCTTGCTAAGACACTGTGGGGAGACCTTTTTAGGTGCTTCTAAGAACCCTTTTTACATGGATTCTATATTCTCTATTTGCAGACTTTCTGTTTTGTCATGTAAGCTATGAAACATGTACTGAAAATTGGAGTTTGCAAAACAATACAGTACCAGTATTATAAACCGTAATTTACAAACTGACTTGATCAGAAGGGTTAAAAAATTAGCTCTTTGCAGAATGTTATTAAATGTTTCTTTGTCCTTGAAAACGATGTCTCCTTCTTGCTGCAGACAAGTATCCCACATCACCTTGCCTTTTATATAGCCTACTGTCTGACTGCGGCAAATTAATGCCTGCTTTTCAGAGTTCTTAAAATAATCACGCAAATACGAGGCCCACATTTACCGGCAGCTTTAATAAATTAGACGGAATATTTAATAGACCTCATTTGCATTCCCTCCCAATTTGACAGGAGGCTGTCTGGAATAAGAACAAACAGTGGTGGCAAAAGGGTAAACAGATGTCTAAGTGCAAGACATGATCAACTTGACCTTTTTGGTAAGATAAAGGAGTTTCTTTTGGTAATAACAAAAAGACATGTAAAACAGAGATACCGATCTGAGTTCCAGAATTTATTTATCCTCATTAATAAAATGAGTAAAACACACCACCACCATAAGTACTGCAGGTTATTTCTACAGATGCTGTGAAGACACTGAGAAACATTGAAGATACTGAGACAGACTTTTAGTTGAAAATGTTTTCATTTAATTTATTATGTTTCTTTTAGCATTTCTAAATTTAGCACCTAATAGTTATGGATGATATATCTACAGAGGCTGTGTACCATTTTGTGTTTCTTTACATTACTGTGACGTCACCCTTTGATCTTTGGATTGATTCATTCTACTAATCTTCTATCTAATAGGCTATGAAGATATATTGTTGATTAACGAATTCACAGTTTCAGGGTTCTCCCCAGGAATTCCGTACGACAAAGAATTTGAATAATGTGTTGTCTTTCATTGACTATATCTGGTTGCGCTTTATTATGTTCTACATTTTCTTTTTCATTACTGTTTTTTTATTATAGTAAATTATCGTGCTTATTTAGGCACTCTGCGATTTGACTGGGGAAAGATAACGTAGGTTTATTGGAGTTCACAAAAAAAATGGTAACCTTTTCACTTCCTTTTTGGCTTAATTTTTGAGCTTATTTTGTTTTCAGTGCATTTTGTTAATGCACGTCTAATTTTGTTTTTCACTGTTCTACATTTTTTGAATGCAAGTGTTTAGTTTAACCCTTTGCGGTCCTATGTCGGACCTGGTCCGACATCTCAATTTTCCATTTCAAAAAGACGCAAAAAACAGGTCTCTAGTAGTTTTTTCTCCGGAAAAAGCCGAGATAACCATGCAATGGCCGAGTGAGACCGATAGGAGCCGAGAGAAGCCGAAAAAAAGGGTAGTATCTCATGAATACTGTTAGACCAGACACCACATAGATAACACGGACATAAACAAACAAGATAGCTGCTTCCGCATCCAGCACTCAAAGAACATCACAGACATTTGCAGAGCTTTTTTTAGATGTTATAGTAATAAAATAACGACTTGGATCGCATTATTGAGGAGTTTGGTGATAAAACGAGTGATCAAGAGATGATTTATCGGTATGTACTATAATTAAGAGGCATTTGAAAAATATAGCGAACAAGGGGTGGGGCGGGGCTGGAGATGCAGTACTGAGTGTCCTGTTGATATGCAGTGCCTTTTAAACCTGTTTTACTGTGAAAAAATACTTTTAAACAGTGCGTCTAAAATAAACTGCACATGTGAAAATAAATTGGACCTGACGCGCCTGAGACGAGCTGAATAAATGGACCGCTAAGGGTTAACCCTTTGCGGTCCTATGTCGGACCTGGTCCGACATCTCAATTTTCCCTTTCCGGTCCGATGTCGAACCCTGTCCGACATCATCAAAAAGATGTAAAACACAGGTCTCTAGTCGTTTTTTCTCCGGAAAAAGATGAGAAAACCATTCAAAGGCCGAGTGAGACTAATAGGAGACGAGAGAAGCCGAAAAAAAAGGGGCGGATCTGAGCAATACACATAGCCCCGGCACCACAGAGATAACACGGCCATAAACAAACAAGATAGCTGCTTCTGCATCCAGGGCTCAAAGAATATCACAGACATTTGCAGAGCTTTTTGAGATGTTACAGTAATAAAATAATGACT
Source organism: Acipenser ruthenus (assembly GCF_902713425.1). Taxonomy (NCBI): domain Eukaryota; kingdom Metazoa; phylum Chordata; class Actinopteri; order Acipenseriformes; family Acipenseridae; genus Acipenser; species Acipenser ruthenus. Next base: position 35,004,058 of record NC_081194.1, read on the forward strand.
TGGATCGCATTATTGAGGAGCTTGGTGATAAAACGAGTAATCAGGAGATGATTTATCAGTATGCACGACTATGAAGAGGTATGTGAAAAATACAGTGAACAAAGGGTAGGGCTGGAGATGCAGTACTGAGTGTCCTGTTGATATGCAGTCCCTTTTAAACCTGTTTTACTGTGAAAAAAAATACTTTTAAACAGCGCGTCTACAATAAACTGCGCGTGTGAATATAAATTGGACCTCACGCGCTGAATAAGTGGACCGCAAAGGGTTAAGCATTTGTGTGTCAGCTGACAAGTGTTCAGCTCATGTCCCATCAAGCCTTTCTTATTAAAGGTGTACAGCCTCTATATATGAACCCCCAATATCTCTCACAAGCACCTGGGTACATATTTTTACGATATCACAACAAAAGGAATACGCTTTTTTTTGGTGCATATGTATAGCCATTATGTACTATATATCACCTTACAGTACAATAATGACAAAAAATGGACTGAATGATAATACCAAAAAATAATCTTAATATTTTTTTAATAAAGTAGCCAGTGCTAATATAGTATAAGGTGGTGTATTGCGTCGATCGCCAGCTTATTTTGGAAACCCTGCATTCATTGTCACTATTTTTGCTTTGCAAATAATTGGTTATTTTTAAGGAGTCCTTGTTAACGTTTTAGCCTCTTGAAGTGCTTAACACAGAAAACCCGCCCCTTCAACTCTCTGATTGGTTAAATGTTGTGTCAAGACGTAACACAGCTGTCATGTGGTTCCAAGATTTTTTTTCACCCAGCAACGTGCAATTGATCTAGTCTACTAGAAGCACAATCATTGCTTCTAGTATTGCTTTATTGCTTATTAACATACAAGTATATATAGAGAGATGTTTTTTTAATATAAACAACAGCTCTGTTTATATTCCAGCCTTGGTCTAAAATATATTTCCTTCTTAACAGTAGAAACATACTTTTCAGTGTGTTCTCATTAGGCTGGTTTCTTTTCATATATAAATGTGTTTTAAGAAACTTGGCTTGTCTCTAGCTAAAAACCCAAGGGGACCCATTATAAGGACTCGAGGGGGCCCACTTTCTAACCGGAGTTACTTTTAATTAATAAGAAACTCGACAGTAAGCACTTTTCATTGCATGAAGTCATACCTTCGCTAGATTCCAGAGACTACTCATAACGATATCTCTACTGATAAGAAGATGCCTACATCCTAATTCTCACTACCAAGCTCTCATTAATTGTATAGATAACATAATGAGGAAATGAACATTAGACCATTAACTCTGTTTTTCTTGTACCATAAGGTACCTTTCGTTAGTGAATATACAAGATTATACAGAGCAGAGAAGACCGTGGCTGACCAGTAAATCCAGCTTTGGTTGCCAAGATTAATTTCCCTTATCTACTAATGTCTTATGCTGCTTTACTTTAGGCAGGCAAAGCTCCATGCATGCATCAAGGTTATTAAATTAAGTTGTAGCCATCATTGAATTGTCTTATTTTTAGACTTAACAGTTTTCATGTAATAATACTTCTGTTCTCTATTACAGCAAAACCTTAAATAAGTGAAACACTTATTTTAATTTACCAAAGTTTGTTATTCTATTTTACTGTGTTTTAACTTAAAAGCTGCTTCCAAATTAAAGTTACTTTGTTTCTTATAAGAAATTTTACGTGAACACATTTTCAAGTTAATTAAATGAGATGCTTGTTTTTGCCTTTCCTCCCAAGGTTACAGGCTTCTGCACCAGCAGCTCTCAGATAAGGGTAGCCCATGTCTTAAGTCTGGCCAGTTTCCAATAACTAATAAGCACTCCTATAACAAAGGCACACAGACATGCTTTTCTCTAACCTTAGATAATTGCCTGCTCTCCCTTTTCTGCAATAATTTTTCTGCTGGCTTTATATCCTTTAAAACACAGTACATAATTACAATATTTTAACATTGTTGCAGTTTCACAAATGTTCAATTTGTATTCCAAAGATCAGCCTGCTTCGAGCAGGAGTGACAGGTTTGGTTCAGTCTCTGCTCTCAGTGAGTCTGTCAAAGCCACTACAGGATCCTTTATCCATTTCTGCACATTACAGATGTGGGTGACAGTCTTTAAAAGCCTGATACCTGCAAACAACTTAAACCTTGTTAGACTGGCTCCCATCTTTACATTCTCATCGGCATCATCAGTGGGGAAACTTCAAAGAAATTAAGCTGGTTCTATCACCTTGTACAAGGGAGAAAGGGTTTTAGGGTCACATGTGACATTATTTTATTACGCAACAATCATTTCAACAATTAGTTAATTATAGTATTACTCATTTCAAATGTTACACTTAGAAAAGTATTGCTATTTCAGTTTAGCATATCATATTGTTTGCTAAAATTAATACAATTATACATTAACATAATGTAAATTAATTTCCACATAAACAACCCCCTTCTGATTTTTTTTTCACATATCTTCTGGAGAGGTTCAAGGAATAGCAGCAATTTCATCATCACTTAGTAAATATCCATCAGTTACACTGACATTAGATTTAAACAATTGTTCAAACAAGCTTACAGCCCCCATTACATTTTGCCTGAGTACTTCTCAAAAACCGATCGCTGGCAGTGATATTTTGGTCTTCATCTGGTTTATGTTCCAGGTTCACATTCCATTGTTTTTTTGCATTTTTATTTTTCTAATCCCACTTTCATGTTCTACATCTAAAACATATTCATTGCTACTGTCTTCACTTACAAAAGACACTTTTGTCTGTGCAAGTGGGATTTCAAACTCAAACTCTGAGGAACTCATGACAACATTCCCGCAATGTGAGAGATAAACATTTTAACTGTTTGAACTAAGCATAACAAAAGGACATCCAAATCCGATTACCAAATTAACAATCAATTGAATCGGATTATAAAAAAATAATCCACAGTTTCTTGTGCCTAACAGCACTCGAAACAGTGAATTATTTTTACCAATTCAGCACTTCTCGTTGTTTATCCCTTACATATATTTTGAAGTATGTTATCACAACTGGAGAAAAATGACTTGTTTTTCCTTTAAAGGACATGTTGGTACAAAAGTAATTTTAAATCATTTTGATACCTCCCTATAACCTGATAATTATGTGTTTAAATTATGATTCTCCAAATAGTTTTCAGAACTATTGTTAAGTTCCTGGTAAAAAGCAAAGCTGCTAAATTGCTTTTATAAACTGACATGTTTCACATCTACCTTTACTTTTAAAATGTCTTCTTTTTTTTGCTGTTCCCAAACATCAACATTTTAGGAACATCTGATAAGAACATAAGAACATAAGAAAGTTTACAAACGAGAGGAGACCATTCAGCTCATCTTGCTCGTTTGGTTGTTAGTAGCTTATTGATCCCAGAATCTCATCAAGCAGCTTCTTGAAGGATCCCAGGGTGTCAGCTTCAACAACATTACTGGGGAGTTGGTTCCAGACCCTCACAATTCTCTGTGTAAAAAGGTGCCTCCTATTTTCTGTTCTGAATGCCCCTTTATCTAATTTCCATTTGTGACCCCTGGTCCTTGTTTCTTTTTTCAGGTCAAAGAAGTCCCCTGGGTCGACATTGTCTATACCTTTTAGGATTTTGAATGTTTGAATCAGATCGCCGCGTAGTCTTCTTTGTTCAAGACTGAATAGATTCAATTCTTTTAGCCTGTCTGCATATGACATGCCTTTTAAGCCCGGGATAATTCTGGTTGCTCTTCTTTGCACTCTTTCTAGAGCAGCAATATCCTTTTTGATGATATTGAGGAAGAGGATGAGGCTTTTTTGAAGTAGGTTTTTCATTTTATTATACAATGTAGAGCCATGTTCATAGCCTGTTATTAAAATACATTTTGATATTCATGAAACTGTCTTTGGCAGCACCATGTTTTTACTTAGAAAACTGCATATCATTTTTTTTTTTTTTTTTTTTAATGTAACTTGGTAAGGCCCTTATTCGAAACAAGTTATTTAAACTATAATACATCGGGGTATATGAAAACATCTGTCATTTGATTGTCACATTTTTATTTCTTGTTTTGTGTTACACTTTTTTTTTCATATTCCTCTGTAAGACCATACGCACACTTCTCTATACATCCTCCATTGGAAGACATTTTACAAGGAATACAGACAATTTTACATGGATTTGAACAAACCACTGGTAAGCATAAGCATGTGATCCCTTTTGTGTAAAGCAAAAAATAAAAGTATGATCATTTACAGTAATTATATATAAAAATTCAGAAATATGAAGAAAGTTACTTGGAAATTGGATTTACCTTTGTTGGCACTACAAATTAACTTTGTCATCAGTGTGTCATCTGTGGTGATGTATTGGCTAATGACAAAAGTGCAGATGGAGAAACGTGATTTCACATTCAAGTACGAAATGTATGATGCAGATGTGCTGCCTGTTTGGGTCCAGAGTATGCTAAGGAGGCACTCACTAACTGCATCTTTTTCTAAGCGCGAATGCTGGAGAAGCGAGTGTCTCGCAGCTCTATGGAGCGATCTTCGGCCATTCCACCTGGACAAGGCTCCCCCTCCATCCTCAGCTCGGAAAGAGAGGGGTAGATCCTCCTCTGATGGCCCTGTTCCAAGGGAGAGCAGAAGAGCTTCACGCAGGAGACCATCTTCACAGTCTTCCTCATCTTTTCCTTATCCCTCTCCTCCTCCTGCTTCCCCTAAGAAGAGGGAAGAGAAAGAGCCACTGATCTCTTAAATCGGAGAGCTCTGAACAGCTGGACAAGCTCTGGGCAGCGGTCTCCCAGCAGGGCAACATGTTAGCTGAGCTACTACATGAGCGCAGTGCTCCACCTACTCCCTACGATTCTCAATAAGGCTTACTCAGCCAGTGTGTTCGCCGTACGGTTGGGTAACAACAACAGTATCTTGGTAGCTTACCAGAACTGTTTGTTAAAGCCAAAGACCCACAGACCCACACCACATCAGCTCAAGGAGCTGCGGTTGGTGAATAAGAACCTGCTCTGTATATCTAAGTTGAATGGGCAGGCAGCAGGGCCGGATTTTGGTATCATGGGGCCCTGGACAAGGAACCAGAACAACCCCCCCCCCCACCCCCACCCCCACCCCCACCCCCACCCCAGACTGACACCAGATTCAAATAAGTACTCAATTGTTTTAACATGAATACCAAAAGTGCAATACATTCATGAAACAATTAGCTATAAAGACTTGGCATTACACAGCGCCATCTACTGACTTAAATACACAACTTTTGATGACTGGATTAATATGATAAGAAAGACTTTAAAAGACTATGTTAGGAATATTAAAATGTTACTAAGTGCTCAATACCACAATCTATCTTAAAACTAAACAGCATGTTACTTACATTTTCCTAATCACCTCTGCTGTAAGTAAACCTTACATCGCAGAGTAATTAAATCAGACTTACCTTAAATTAATCTTCTCGATTTCATCTGTGCAAAGTCTCTAATAATGTCAGTAAAATCCAGTTTTCTGTGTATATCACATTTCGTGGACATGATGGCAAAGCTGTTTAGGTGATCCTGGCTCATGGTGGTTCTCAGTTCATTCTTATGAGTCCCATGCGCGAGAATGATCTTTCTCCAGTTAGTGCATATTAAGTGCGCAGAGCATTGGTGACATTCGAAAACATGGAAATCACTTGAGAATTTAGGATAAGTTGAAGGTGGTCAAACGCTGTTCTCTTGTCCTTGTCAGGTCGGTACGGATACATTGCTTGCAACGATCAAAAGCATATCTGTTGAAAGAGTATCCAGAATCTTTAGGAAAATATGGACATGAAATCTGTCTCTGCCCTGGAGTAAACCATGAATTACACTGGGACAATCGTGATCCTGCAGAGTACTGAGTGGTCGTCTCTGCCGTCGCTCTTCATCTCAATATTTTTTCAGCACTGCAATTTCCATTGCACGGTTTTCAAAATCATCTAAATGATCACGAATATCACCCAGAAATGTTTTCAGAGATTCAAGTAATTCAACTACCACTGACAGTTCAATGTTGTGTGCTTGAATGGATTTACTAGTTTTGTCGAATCTCTCCAGAATGCTATTCCACAAGTCTGTGGGTTAAAGCGAAAGGCAGATTGAAGTTACCTTGATTGTTGATTGGCGATGTGGGCAGACTGGGTCCGACTCCTTGTTCTGTATTACTTTCTAATTCTAAGGCCCGTTATTTGGAACAGTAGCGCCGCCAAAACTCTCGGTGACCAGTTGTTCAGGTTCATTTGTTGTTGTTGTTACTTCATTTTTAAAGGATTTAAAACCAAAATTTGATAGTCTCGGAATGTTTTCCAACAGGCTTTTTTCACTAGCTTGCTTTTCCTTTAGTTTTTTTTTTGTTTTTCCTCACCACTAAATTTTTCAATTTTGTCTGTATTAGTCTCTCTCGCACTCTATCTGATCTCTCATTCTCGCTCTCTCTCTCTTTCGCCATCCTCCAGCACACGCGTGACCAGTAAGAGATGCAAGTGTTTAGCTAGCGCGATGTGGGGCTAATTACGTTAGTTTGTTTAATAACACTATGTAACACAATTTTTGTTCCTGGGTATTAAGTGTTATTTCCTAATTGCTTTGCCTCAAAAGTATAGAAAATGGCTATTATTCCCCACAAACTTTGCTTTTTTGACCAGGACAGTGCTATTTTGAAATTTACCTATTTCCAATGAGAAAACAGGCGAATTTGTGTCTTTTCGTTCACATAAAGTCAGAAAAAAACAACATATGAATCCAAATTAATATGTATTTATACTAAAGTAATACCAAATTGACTACAAAAGATTTGGAAGTGAGTAGTTTTTCGAGATTTACGATTATACTGTAAGTCACTTTCACGAATCAGCCCCCAAATGTAGTCTCCCATCATGTTCTCGTTATACTGTCCTTGGTAGCGGCGTTCAAAGTCCAGTATATCCTGGTGGGCTTAAGGCCCCTGTATTTATACTACTATTTATATTACTGGAAAGTTCTAGAAAGTTCTAGAAGTTACTCCAAGTTTACTCAGCACTGAATCTATCTGGAATGTTCTGGAAAATAGGTCAATTTCAAAATATCACTGTCCTGGTCACAAAAGCAAAGTTTGTGGGGAATAATAGCCATTTTCTATACTTTTGAGGCATAAGCAATTAGGAAATAACACTTACTACCCAGGAACCAAAAAAAAAAAAAAAATTGTTACACAGTGTAATTAAACACTTAATTAACTTGTATAATTAATACAGTTCAAATTAACGTGCGTTAATCAACTTGAATGAATACTATATGACCATTACCATATTAGATCACGACTAAACACAATCTATTAGTTATCTGTTAATTAATCTGAATATTCATTCACGTTAATTAAGACCTCATCAATATTACTTTATTTAATGACGTGTATAAGATCGAGGAATTACAATGAACACACAAAACACCCTCAACCACAACAAAGTAGGTGAAAATATTGTAGCAGTTTATTAGAATAAGGATACAGAAAGGAAAAATTTAGAAAATCATCATGAGGTAACAGTTCACATACATATCAATGCAGCAGGGGCGTCGGAACCGGGTAGGCCAGGGGGCCATGGCCCTTGCACTTTTAAAAGTGGGAGGACCAGGCCCCCCCACTTGTTAACAAAATAAATATGTGCGCTGTGGTAAAACATATCATAGTCAATATCCTCGGAGCGATAAACGAAGCATTTACTTCCGCGACACTGTATGCAGAGTTCACGCGAGGTCTGATGTATACTGGTCCTTGTGCACACAGCGTAACACGTCACTCATTGAAAAGTGTGTTAGACCTAAAAATCTGTATGACCGTTAGAGTAAGATAATCCGCCATGAACAAAAAGTGAGAACAACTTGGACCCCCCAGTAAAAAACAAAAGCTGACAGTCTACATTGAATTTTTTTGGTACATCTCCATCGTCACCAGCAAGTAATGCGAGCACCTTACTATCACAATGTCTAATGCTGCTGCTGAGCGCAGCTTCTCGTGTCTCCGACGGATAAAAACGTACCTACGATCATCCATGACTGAAAAGCATCTGAACCACCTGCTCTTCCTTCACATTCATAAACATCTGACGGATTCTGTGGATTTAAAAAATGCATTATGCAACTTTTGCTTCGCCAGTGACAGACGCGGTCAGTGCTTTGGAAACATCTGAAAAGGTAAGAGTTAAAAAATAAAATTGCATTAAGTTTTTTTTTTTCTTCTTAATATGTAATGTTTTGCTTATCTGCTACAGCCCGTTGATGGTGTTTATTTTTATATATATATATATATATATATATATATATATATATATATATATATATATATATATATATATTGTAACGTGCTATCACCTCCATTGTAGAAACAGGGGAAACAGGATTAGGGACCCGCCTGCCTATAGCACGTTATTGACTAGTGGGGGTCCCATGAGTGTTTTCGCGGGTTTAATATGGGATTATGATAGGGGATTGACTCTCGTGGGCGGGATAAGAGAATGATTATATAGGGGTGCGCGGGGTTAGCCCCGGCAGAGCTGAGCTAATTGTAACTTTCCGGTATGCTGTTAGAGTGGGCTGGCACAGTGTAAACGGTTAAAGGGCAATAAATATTTCTTTGTACCTGAACAATGTGGTCCGGAGTGCCTCTGTGGGGTCAGTCAATGGGGAACGCTACAATGGTGTCAGAAACGGGACATGTATTTAACCCCGCTCCGCATGGACTTGAGTTGCGAGAGGTGAAAGTGGAACCGGGCCTCCGAAATCCGACGGGCTGCCTCCAAGTAAGAAACAGCGCGGCAGAAATTCCTCCACGGCCATCACTGAGACAAAAACCACCAACTTATGATGGTAAGTCCAGTTGGGAGACGTATATCACCCAGTTCGAAATTGTCAGCCAGCTAAATAACTGGACCGAGGAGGATAAAGGTGCATACTTGGCTACGAGTTTGAAAGGGGAAGCCATGAATATTCTGGCCACAGTAGCTATACAACAGCGCTGTAACTTTATAGCACTCTGCCAGGCTCTCGCGCTGAGATACGGGGTAGAACAGCAAGTAGCGATTGCTAGGTTGCAGTTAAGAGCAAGAAAGAGAGAGGTGGGCGAGACATTGCCGGGGTTTGCTGGAGACCTTGAACGTCTTTTCAGAATAGCGTATCCTGGGTCGGGGTCGGAATTGCAAGAACAGATTGTGACGGAACAATTCATAGAAGGTTTAGACTATGCCGATCTGCGCATACAAGTTAAGCTGAAATCGCCTAAAACACTGAGAGAAGCCTTGCTAGCTGTGCTTCAGGTCGAGACTGTGTTTTGGGCTGAGAAAAATGCGCATACAGTAATGAAACCGCAAATGTTCGAAACTAACATGTCGTCCTCCACGTTGGGCATATGTGCTACTGAAAGACCCGCCTTCACAGGAAGTGACGTAACTGCTACCGCAGCTGTGGTTGAGTCCTCACAGGACAGGTACCGGATGAGGGGCAATGAGGTCAAAAGCGACGCCATTTTTATGAGGGGCAATGTAAAGCAGCCTGTTTTCTCTATGGATAATCCAACAATCGGTAACATGGGGAATGTGAGCTTGTACACCAGCCCTCAGAGCATTGCCTGGACACCCCAAATGGGATTAAATATTACAGGCAGGAACCCCAATGCCCCACAGATGGGTTTGCTACCCCATGCACTCCACAGCGCCCCTTTTATTACAAATGTAGGTTTTACAGCAAATCGGCAGCCAGAAGTCCAGCCTGTGGCCATGTTTGATGTAAACACAACCCCAGTGAGTGCTATCAATAATGTGAATGCCTTTTACAGCAGAAACGTGACTCCACAATTACCTGCACTTGGGAGCGAGCATATCCCCTGTCAATCCAGCATGCCCGTTATGACTCAACTCACCATGCCAAGCTATCAGCCCGCAGCAGCACCATTCCAGGTGCCATCTGTGAGTTACTAGCCGGCCATGCTGCCACACCACCTGCCAGCCACCTATCCCGGGACTGGGTTGGATACAGGACTGGTTACCTGGCCATACAGCCAGAGTCAGGGTGGGCTGAGAGAGACAGTGAGGGCGGTGATGTCCTGCATGGAAGAAGAGGGAGCGGGTCACATACCCACTCGGGGCCGGAGACTGGTTTGCTGGGTGTGTGGCCGTCAAGACCACATGGCTCGCAACTGCCCAAAGAGGTATGGTGGGCCAGTGGGGGGCCATGGCAAGCCGTCGGGAAACTGAGGGGAGCTAGGATCGTGGGGTGGAACCTGGCTCTTACAACCCCTCAAAAGGCCCCCAAAACAGCGCCCCCTGGACGTAACAAAACGGTTCTCTCGCGGCCAAAGGATAACAGGGGACAGTCTGCAACCAATACAGCATCCAACACTGGTTTGAAGACCACAAATAGGACAAGGCAAAAGAGCAAGTCCTGTGGGTTGACGATAGCGGCAGCACATTCAGGTAGGCAGTCTCCTAGTGCCCCAAAATGGAGCCAGATACAGCGGGTTCAGGCCAGGCCCATTCCCAAGGAATGCAAGGTGGGCCGCCAAGACATTCCCGGAGCCGACCTCACACCGAGGCGGGGCACCGCGAGGAGGGGTCCAACTTTAGAGTTCTGCCAGCTGGGACGGGCGCGCCATCTCCGCGTCGGGAGCTGTGTGGAAGACACTTACTGCCAGGGTCTCATCGACACCGGTGCCTCGGTGACCATTGTGAGGGCTGATGTCCTGGACAGGGGAGGACAGGGATGCAGGAAAAAGCTCCGGCCGGTGGATGGTGAGCTGTTGACGGCAACCGGTGAACCAGCTCCAGTGCTGGGAGCTGTGACCTTGAAGTTTGAGCTGGGAAGGATGTCCGTTAGGCATGAGGCCTGGATTGCTGAAGTGGAGGATGATCTGATCCTGGGCCTTGACTTCCTGCGTGCCACCCGAAGCTGCCTGGATCTTAGCCAGGACAGGCTAAACTTGGGGCCCCGGTGTCAGCAGTTCCATGTTGGATTGGTGAGGCAACAATGGGAGTCACTGCAGCCGAGCGCATGACACAGGCAATGCTTAAGATGTCCCACCGGGGAAGTCGCTGCCTGGATAGGGAGGAGCAGAGAGCCATGTACTGTCTGGTGGAGGAGTTTTGGGATGCCTTTCCCCAAGGGAAGGGTGACAAAGGGTGCACAGATTGGGTCCAGCACTGCATCGACACTGGCCACTCCACCCCGATTCGACAGCCTCCACTACGCATGCCCTGGGCCCGCCGTGAGGAGACAGAGCGTCTCATACGGGAGATGCGGGAGACAGGAGTAATTGAGCCTTCGGACAGCTCATGGCCATCCCCGGTGGTGTTAGCAGACAAGAAGGACGGCACCAAGCGGTTTTGTGTTGATTACCGCCGCCTTAATGAGGTCACGACGAAGGATTCTTACCCCATCCCCCGCATTGACGACACCCTGGATGATTTGGCCGGGTCCCAGTGGTTCTCCACTCTAGACTTGAAGAGCGGGTACTGGCAGTTGGAGGTGGAGCCAGCATCACGGCCAAAGACAGCATTCAGTACGGGCCAAGGGCTGTGGCAGTTTACTGTCATGCCATTCGGGCTCTGCAATGCCCCGGCGAGCCCTTCGAGCGATTGATGGAGCGAGTCCTTGATGGCCTTCCCAAGACGGTGTGCCTCGTCTATCTAGACGATATCCTGGTCCACGCAAGGACGGTGGAAGAGGAAATGAAGCACCTGCGACTGGTATTGGAACGCCTACGGAGCGCTGGGCTGAAACTTCACCCAGCCAAGTACAATCTCTTCCAAAGGAAGACCCTGTTTCTAGGCCATGTTGTGAGCGGAGAAGGGATCTCTACTGACCCTGGGAAAGTGGACGCTGTCCGGAAATGGCCACGGCCCAAGAATGTTCATCAGTTGCGCAGCTTTCTGGGATTCACGTCCTATTACCGACGGTGGTCCGGGGGTTTGCCACAGTGGCGCGGCCATTGCATAGGCTTATAGAGGCCAAGCAGAGTTTTGTTTGGACGGAGGAGTGCGAGAAGGCCTTCAAGTCTTTAAAGCAAGCCCTCTGCACGACCCCAGTCTTAGCCTACCCCATCCCAGGCTGCACCTTCATCTTGGACACCGATGCCAGCGACCAGGGAGTGGGGGCAGTGCTCTCCCAGGAGACCGAGAATGGGGAGAAAGTGGTGGCTTTCTACAGTCAAACACTTAACAAACCAGAACGAAATTACTGCGCGGGAGCTTCTGGCTCTGGTAAAGGCAGTACAGCATTTCCACCCCTATCTGTAAGGGCAACCCTTCGTGGCAAGGACAGACCATGCCTCACTCCAGTGGCTAATGAGCTTTCGTAACCCGGAGGGCCAGATGGCTCGATGGCTGGAGAAGCTGCAAAAATACGACTTCCAAGTGTTGCATCGCCCAGGCCGTCACCACAGCAATGCTGATGCCTTGTCTCGGCGCCCCTGCCTAGAGGCAGAGTGCAAATACTGTGACTGAAGGGAGGAGAGGGAAAGTGAGGCTTATCGGGTCCATGTCATCAGGGAGACAACAGTGTGGGAACCAGAAGAGTGGACGTGGGAGCAGCTGGCCAAACTGCAGCAAGAAGATGGGGACATTGCACCACTGCTGGGGTGGAAGCAAGCAGACCAACGGCCTACTTGGGAGGAGGTTGCCCCGCACGGAGCGTTGGTGAAGGCTCTATGGGCTCAATGGGACCACCTGGAGATGAAGGAAGGCGTGTTATACCGAAAGTGGCAGACGCCGGCAGGGGACCACACCATGTGGCAGTTGGTGGCACCCAGTGCCATCCAGTCCTCCATCTTGAGAGTTGCACATGACCTGCCCACAGCTGGCCACTTTGGCGTTACCAAGACGCTGCACCGGGTGCGGCAACGGTTTTATTGGGTCCGCTGCAGGAGGGATGTGGAGAGCTGGTGCCGTCGCTGTGAGAGAGTCGCCATCGATGTTCTTGGCCCCCTGCCCACAACGGAGAGCGGCAACTGATTTATATTGATTGCCATTGACTATTTCTCTAAGTGGCCTGAAGCCTACGCCCTACCCAACCAAGAGGCTGTAGTGGTGGCTGAGGTCCTCGTGGGACAGTTCTTCTCCCGATTTGGCGTCCCAAGTGAGCTCCATAGTGACCAGGGACGAAATTTTGAATCTGAGATCTTCCGGGAGGTCTGCAAGCTTCTGCGGATACAGAAGACGCACACCACGGCACTGCACCCCCAGAGCGATGGCATGGTGGAGCGATACAACCGCGGTCCACCATACCACAGGGTGCACCCCAGCTGCCATTATGTTTGGCAGAGAGCTCAGGACACCCACAGAGTTGCTTTATGGCCGACCACCTGGGAATGAAAACGGCAATGGGCCAGGTCCGGAATACCTACACCAACTGCAGGACCGCATGGATAAAATCCACCGGTTTTCCCGCCACCATGTAAGAGGGGAGTCTAACCGGCAGAAGCGGCAGTATGACATCCGTGCCCGAGAGACCCACTTTCAACCTGGGGATAAGGTGTGGGTCTACTCACCGCGCAGGATCAGGGGCAGGAGCCCAAAGCTCACCAGCGCCTGGGAGGGCCCCTGTGCCATGCTGGAAAGGCTCTCAGACGTTGTCTACTGGGTGCAGCTTAAGGGAAGACAGCAAAAGGTCATCCTTCATCAGGACCGGCTGGCACCCTATCGTCCTGGAGAGCCTGAAGAGAATGAGACGCAGGTGCCTCTGTCTGAGAGGGAAGATCCCCCTCTTGACCTGCCTGTCCTTTTCCAGGAGCCTGTCACTGTTCCTCTTTCTCCCAGGGCTACGGCTCACTCTGCAGACAGTTCCCTCAGCTCAACTTACACAGACAGTGACCCGGCGCTTATTGCTAACAGGCAAAATATCTTGTGAAACACAAGCACTTATTATTTAAAACGCAAAACCAATTTCACAATTACAATTCTTCTAATAACATATCACAGCTACAGCTGGACTACAATTGTTTACTAACAATTACACAAGTATACTTTTGCAACACTTCATATGACAATATGAGTTAATCAGCTTAGTTACTTTTTAACAAGGTTCAAACTCTGAGGTTTTTCATGCGCGCTTTAAAAGCGCAATTTAAGATAACTATTTTATCAATTGCTATGTGTTGTAATTATCATTAATTACTCTAGTTCCCAAGGGAAAGGTAAGGGAATTATATTCAACGGTTCCTTGAAGAAGACCCCAAAGTCTGCTGAACAACTCTTCCATTGTAGTTATATTTTCGCTTCGTTCCCGCAATTCCTCAAACCCAAGTTGGGCTCCTTTATCTTCAAAACCCAAGTGAGGGTTACACACACGTCCTGTGTGGTTTCTTCTTTGAATACTTCCCCCGAAAGCCGGACACAGTCTTGTTATACTGTGTGTTTTCTTCTTTGAATGCTTCACCTCGCAGGCAGACACATTATGCTGTAGTTACGACTGGGAACAGAAGCTTGTATCCGAGCCGGGAATGGTTCATTTCGACGCGTAGATAAACTGACTCGTAGACGTCTCTTTTCCTATTAGCAGGAGTCCTGAACACAGAGCTTTCTTTGACATTCGTTTATTGCAGAGTACAGAATCTTCTTGCAGTCAAGAGGTATAAGCTTAATGCTGTCTTCTCTTATGAGCCATGTGAGACTCAGAAACCAGGTCAGAAACCAACTCTGAAACCAATTCAGAACCAATTCAAAGTTCTTGATGCAAGTTGCCAGTTCTTATAGGATTTTCTCACAAAGACCTATAAATTTCCCCTACAACTGTCTTCCGTTGTTTTTTGGACTATGATTGACTCACCCTGCATGGCATGACTTCATTATCTAATTTATGACTTCCTTCGGTCGTCTCCAACGTTTGCTTCTTCAATAAATCCTTATCTCGGGCCCCAATCTAATTATTATCTTGTAGAGACCCTCGTGTTAGGTTCAGCTAAAATCCCCCGATTCTCAGCTCATTAACCCCCCTCCTTTGTGTAGGATGTTTCAGGAATTTCTGCTAAGAAATAAGAAATAAATTTCTCCAGCCAAAAGTCCACATGCTGTGCTGCATCCTGCTTGTTCAAGAATGAATCCAAAAGATTAGTTCATATATGTCCTTATCTCAAAAATAGTTATTAGTTCCAGGCAATTGTGCCTACAGCGATCACAGGACAAGTGGATTGGATTTTAAACTGTAAAATAGGAATTTTTATTTATGTATTTCTTTTAACCAGGCTGCGGGGGCCCCCCTGCAGCCCAGGGCCGTGGGCCTCCTCGGCAGCTTGGCCCTGGACAAATGTCCCCGTCCCCCCCTTAAATCCAGCCCTGGCAGGCAGTGGACGGGAACCTTGCTGCGTTAGTAGCCGCAAGAAGACAGCTCTAGCTGTCCCAAGCACGAATAGCTGATGAGGACAAGGCACCATTGCTTGACTCTCCCATTACTCTGGGACACACTTTTGGTCCCGCAGTAGATGACATACTGCAGCACTCACACTTTGCGCGAGAGTAAACAAGCGGCCTCCTTCAGTACACAGATCTGCACCAAACTGGCGACCAAGATTCCAGCAGCCTCAGAGACCGGCATAGCCGGCTCCTGCTAAAGCCTGGGGTTTTCACATCCAACCCGTGCCTGCGCCAAGGGGAAACTTTAATAAGTTCAACCGTCAAGCACGAAGGCAAAAGCTTCCGGCTAAGCCACATGCACAGCAGCAGTCCTAGGAATTTGCTGCCACAGTCCCAGGGCCTCTTTTCATGGACTCACCTGGAGTACTGGTGTCAGTGCACAATGGACACCTGGGTGCTCAATACTGTACAGACCAGCTGTTCTTTACAATTCAAACACAGTCCCCCTCCCTTTCGGGGCATGACTGCAATGTTAGTCATGGACCCGTGAGACGCGGTGGTGTTGTATCAGGAGGTGACAGCCCTGCTACAAAAGCGGGCTATTTGCACGGTCCATCCTCTTAATTTGGCAATTTTTAAAGGGAGCTTGGTGGCTTCGGCCGCCTATGAAGGACATTGTCCCTCGTTGGAGGCTTAATGTGGTGCTTGAAGGACTTATGAAGTCCCCCTTTGAGCCACTGCATTCAGCTGAGCTGAAATATTTATCATTTCTTGCTTGCAATCACATCCGCTAAGCGGGTGGTTGAAGTGCAAGCATTTTCGATTGCGAAAACCTGCTTAATTTTTGCAGAAGCCAGGGTGAGAGTTACGCTTCGTACCAATCCTGCCTTTTTACCGAAGACTATCTCTGCATTCCATGTCAACCAGTCTCTGGAACTGGAGTATTTCCACCTACCTCCTTTCCAGTCTGACAGGGAGCGACAGCTATATGCGCTCTGCCCAGTTTGGGCCCTGAGGTATTATGTTGAGGACGAAAAGTTGGAGGCAGTCCCATGGTCTAGCCCTTGTCTAAGTAGCGGTTCTCCAAGTGAATAGTAGACACGGTCAGGCCTATGAGCTGGCCAACTTTCCCCCTCCAGAAAAGCTCACTGCCCATTCCACCAGGGGCATGGCAACTTCGTGGACTTTGTTCCAGGGTGCATCTGTCAGCACTGTGGGCTACTCGCCATGCTTTCACTAGGTTCTACAGACTGAATGTTGTGGATCCTCAAAATGCTGTTTTTGGAACTAGAGTGTTAAGGGTAGCTTTCCAGTCGACCCTTACAACACAGTGTGGCAATGTGGCCACGCCCTTGTGCGTAGTGTGTGTGTTATATGTTGTATGTTACATGTTGCGTGTAAATGTTGGTCTATAGAGATGGTACACGGGATATAAACTGGTCTGTGTTTCACGTGTATTGAAAAATGTAGATTTGTATTTAGGCACGAGGATGGCACAGATCACTTCACGTGCTGGTTAAAATGTAATGTGTGGTCACGGGAGTACACTTAATTAATTCACGTGCAGTTGTACCGAGATTCCAATTGAATGATTGACTAGCAATCGACTCTCGGTACAACTGCATAAAAGCAGCATGTTTTCACTCACTCGGGGTTGGGTGTTCAGGGCGAAAGAACGGGAGAGAGAGGAGGTAAAAATAATAATAATAATAATAAGTGTTTCTCACCGTGTTTGTTCGTCCCTGTTTGTTAGTGTCTGTCCGTTTTGTTTGTCTCTTTATTTTGGCTACCAGTGCCGTGCCCTGTGTTTTTTGTATGTTTACAACCTTTTTATTTTCTGTCTGTTAATTATTAAATGCTGAGCGCGATCACACGCTCAGCTTCACCAAAAGCCCAAGTCTCTGCCGTTTTATTTCCTGGCTTTGGTCTGACGCCACCCACTCCGGCCGTCTTTGTGACACACAGGCATAGAGGTGAGTTTCTCCCTCAATTTTTTCACTCTAGCTAATTACTGGGGTTCTGAATGGTAATGCACAGGGCGGCCCCTTGGCTTAGCCTTGTAGCATTCAGTCGTTCGGCAATCTTGCCCTTGCGATGGCTTGAGTATACTGACCCATTCGGTAATGGCTACATTTCGAAAGGAATGTTAGGTTATTATCATAACCCTGGTTCCCTGAAATAGAAATGTAACCCTTAACCTTCAAGGTGGCTGTATCCATGATTGCAGCAGGCTTGAAGGAAAAATGAGGTTGAGATCTGTGAGCACAGTCCTTTTGATACCTCGGGGGTGGAGTCATGCACGCGTCACAGGCTCGGTGACCAGCTTTGGTATACAATATTAAGTATGCAGGTCTTTAGGTCGTAAAACCCATTTGGTAATGGTTACATTTCTATTTCAGGGAACCAGTGTTATGACAATAGTCTTGCATTTTTAAAAATTTGTAGTGATTTTGGTAATATTTTCTTTGTCAAGTTCATCAAAATTTAAAGGAGGAGTGAAGTTAATAGGGTGATCCATTTTAATTGGTTGATTCCTGCTGTTTGATTTATAATTCTCGCTGTTGGTTGGGGGGGATTTCCAAGTAAAAAAAATTGCCAAGGTGGGGCATGATTCAAAAAAGGTTGAGAAACCCTGGGTTAATGGATTCTAGATCATGTTCAATATAAATTAAATCAAACTGCCAAATGTTACTTTTAGGCAACATTCTATTTTGTTGATTGTTTTTATTTTGTTTTAGTGTAACATGCCCCATAAGTATTTTTTATTTTATTTTATTTTTAATTTTTGTTCTGGTAATATGCAGATGTGGTGGAGGTAGAATTCAATGTTTGGGGCACCTTACTTAAAAAAAATGTTTCCTGAAAGTACACATATAATATATTAAATAAAAAGGATAGAAACTGTAAAAATAGCTAAGAGTAATTTTAATTCAATTTTCAATTCTAGACAAAGTAATTGCAGTTAGCCGAGAACCTTGACTATCCATGTTCCATTCATCAGTGTATCACTGCAAACTTTCAGTGGCCAGAACTTGAATTGCTCTTGGGTATGGATCCAAACTACCTGTCAAATGTGAGTGAAATACTTTGCAATAACATTTTTATGTATTATTATATTTCAAATAGGCTATATTGTAAAATATAAATACATTATTTATTTAAATGACACATTCTTTAGTTTGTTAACAGATAGCTTTTAAGGGGCCATGTGACATGATAAATGAAGGCATTGATGCCTTTCTCATATAAACACTACTTCATATTTAGAAGTAAGATGTATATACACTGTTTTAGTAATATTACTGCACATGGCTCACTCTGTAAAGTATTTAACTCTTTCAACACTACAAAATTACAGTGTCTATAGAAAGTCTATACCCACTTGAACTTTTTTCCACTTATCTACACACCATACTCCACACTGTTAAGGGGAAAAAAAGTATTTATTGAGAAAAAAATTATATATTAAAAATACAAAACTGAAAGATCATAATTGGATAAGTCTCTACCCCCCTGAGTTAATACTTGGTTGAAACACCTTTGGCAGCAATTACAGCTGTGAGTCTGTTGGTCTCTACCAACTTTGCACACCTAGATTTGGCAATATTTGACCATTCTTCTTTACAAAACTATTCATGCTCTGTCAAGTTCCTTGGGGAGCGTTGATGGACAGCAATCTTCAAGTCATGCCACAAATTTTCGATTGGATTTAGCTCTGACTGGGCCACGCAAGGACATTTACCTTTTTGTTCCTTAGCCACTCCAGCATAGCTTTGGCTGTGTGCTTTGGGTCGTTGTCATGCTGAAAGGTGAACTTGCATCCTAGTTTCAGCTTACTTGCAGAGGGCAGCAGGTTTTCCTCAAGGACTTCTCTGTACTTTGCTACATTAATTTTCCCTTCTATCCTGACAAGTGCCCCAGTCCCTGCCGATGAGCAACATCCCCATAACATGATGCTGCCACCACCATGCTCCACAGTAGGGATGATGATCTTTGGGTATGCTCTGTGTTGGGTTTGCGCCAAACATAACGCTTTGCATTTAGGCGAAAAAGTTCCATTTTAGTTTCGTAAGACCACAAAACTTTTTGCCACATGGCTACAGAAGTGTTTTTTTGCATATTTCAAATGGGATTCAAGGTGGGCTTTCTTGAGTAATGGCTTCCTTCTTGCCACCCTACTATACAGGCCAGATTTGTGGAGTGCTTGGGATATTGTTGTCACATGCACACTTTGACCAGACTTGGCCATAAAAGCCTGTAGCTCTTGCAAAGTTGCCATTGGCCTCTTGGTAGCTTCTCTGATCAGTCTCCTTCTTGCTCGG
The DNA here is from genome assembly GCF_902713425.1 of Acipenser ruthenus. Lineage (NCBI taxonomy): Eukaryota > Metazoa > Chordata > Actinopteri > Acipenseriformes > Acipenseridae > Acipenser > Acipenser ruthenus. The sequence goes on from NC_081194.1 coordinate 35,023,696, forward strand.
TCATCCAGTTTGGAGGGACGGCCTGATCTAGGCAGGGTCTTGGTGGTGCCATACACCTTCCACTTCTTTATAATTGTCTTGACCGTGCTCCAAGGGATATTCAAGTCCTTTGATATTTTTTTTATATCGATCCCCTGATCTGTGCCTTTCAACAACTTTGTCCCAGAGTTCTTTTGAAAGCGCATTGGTGCTCATGGTTGAGTCTTTGCTTTGAAATGCACTACCCAGCAGAGGGAACCTACAGGAACTGCTGAATTTATCCTGAAATTATGTGAATCGCTACAATTTAAGACAGGTGGAGGCCACTTAACTTGGTGTGTGATTTTGAAGGCGATTGGTTACACCTGAGCTAATTTAGGATTGCTATTACAAATGGGGTGGACACTTATCCAACCAAGCTATTTCAGTTTTTATTTTTAATTAATTTTCTACAAATTTCTAGAATATCTTTTTCACTTGGAAGTTGTGGGTAGGATGTGTAGGTAAATGAAAAAAAAAAACGATTTTAATGCATTTTAATTCCAGGCTATAAGGCAACAAAAGGTGAACATTTTGAAAGGGGGTGTAGACTTTCTATAGGCACTGTATATACTATACATACAATTTAAATTAAGTGTGTGTTTTGTTACAAAATAACCTACTTGAATACAATCAGCATGCTTATTAATGACAATAACTCTCCTAAAACTTTAGCTTGCAGAGGTCCTGCAGATCATTACAATGGGAATCAAAGGGGCAAAGGTTTACTGTCAGTGTTTTGAGAGGTTTTGCAAAATAGTAGAAGAGGACAGCTTAATTGACATAGAGGCCTACCTGGCACAAGGACAATGGACTCCATGATTTAAAGGCTATCCTGGCCAAACAAACAGAGTATGTCCAAGCAATGGAAAGAATGAACACTGAAAAACGTGTTAACATGATAAAGGTTATTAGTGTACAGTACCAAAGAGACTGCTTGCCTTATCCAGAAGAATTAATCTTAACTATTCACTCTTTGCTGTCTGCCATTGCTAAGAAGAGCAATATTAAAACTACTAGAGGTGTTTTGTCCCACGTATATTGGTATATGATTTAAACTATTTGCAGCCACCTTTTTTTTTTTTTTTTTAAATCACCCATGATCCTTTTGATTTATGTTCACTGGGTTTAATTCCCAAATAATTCAACCAAATTTTAGGAAACTGTAATAACCAATAGAACAGTATTTACATTATAATTAGGGCTTCTGATTTTCGGTTTTAATCGATAAAACCCGATAAAACACCCCAGATACAAACAAAATTAAATCGGTGGGATAGCCAATAAACACCAGAAAACACCAGAAAAACTGTGGAAATGGTTAATCTATTCACGTTGACTTTACCCTTTTCCCATTAAAAAAAAATAAAACCTACTACAAAAATAATAATAAATACATTTCCCAGTGCTGCTGGGCAATGTCACGTCTTCCTGACTTGTATCTATCATTGATTCGTTCTGAATACTTTAAACCTGCCCCAACTATTGAGTGACAGCACATTCCTACATTTCTATTGGAGACTCCGCTTGTGAGATTTAAAACGAGATTACAGTCAGGATGGAGGCTTGCTAACGTGATTTAAAGCTGTATTACAGTTAAGATGCAGAGGATTTGAAACAGAATTGTGGCGAAATGTACAAAAATGCCTAAACACAAAAACCCCAGAAAAATGTACCCTTGACCATAGGGATTTCGTTGTGGAAGACAGCAAAGGAAAAAAGGTACAACTTAAGTGTGCAAGTACTGTCGAGTTACTATACATATTTTGACACAAAAGAAAACGCTAAAGCATTTTGGAAAGTAACCAAAAACACTACTTTCATACAGTACATCAAAAACAAAAGCCCCGAAAAAAAACGATTTACATAAAACTTGAAAATAGCTAAAAGAACCGAAAAATACAATTTAATAAAACCCCAAAAACAGAAGCCCTAATTATAATGTACACAAGTACACATGCAAGTTAGAGGTGTTACAATCCACTGCTATGTTCAGTAATAAAGTGGCCAATTGTCTTAAATTTGAATATAAAATTATTGTTCCTATTATGTCACAATGAACACCCAGACATTAGTTTGTTTCTTTCTGTGGTCTCCAACATGAGTAACAGGCTTTCAAGTACAAAAAACAGTTCAAGACTAATTTTTGATTAAATGTTTTTAAATGTTTTATTCGCACTGTGAGATGATTTATTCGCACTGTGAGATGATCATTTTCTAATTAATGAAGTCAATTAAATGTGTAGGTTCATCATTATCTTTTATCCAGTTTTCAGTATAGTTAAAATAAATCCTTAAATACTTAATTAACTTTGTTTAATGAGCAACCCCATCTGCTGTTCCCTGCTGGGAGCTTTACCAGTGTAATTTTGGGGAATGTAAAGTGTAATTTTGCCTTATTTCAATTAACTTTCTTTCTTTCTTTACTTCGTTTACAAAGAGGTTTTGTATATGTGCATGTACAAATGTTACAATGTACAAAACCTAATGAAAGTATTTTTAAGTACTGGTCATTGCAATTGACATAATTCCTTCAATTTTAGATAATTGTCTGATAATATTGGTTGGTTGGGTGCTGGTGGTCTGAGGGGAAGATCTCTGCAGTATCGATAGGCAAAGTTGATCAATGGTTACTGTTCATCTTTCTTCCACATTCCTATATCTGATGACCTCCACTAATGATTCCAGTACTGGTGGGTGCCCTGTTAACTTCATTAGTTGTAATGTCAAGGGAATGAATCTCCCAGTAAAGTGTAACAAAGCGCTGTCTCACGTTCAGCTGCTCAAAGTTGGCACAGCTTATCTGCAGGAGTCTCTTCTTCGAACCTCAGGCCACTTCCATATGCGTAGGAGTTGGGTGGGGCAGCTGTGTCACTCCAGAGGTGCTGCAATCTTGATACACAAATCCATCCTGTTTATTTTCTACCAAGTGACAGCGTACCCATCCCAATAAACGCCGCACTGGACAAATCACAGAGCTCACTGACCTTATTTTGCAATTTCCTCCAATCCAGATCTCTATAAGAAGTGTCTGAGCTTATCTTCATGAAACAAACAGAACAATTATTAAAATAAACACGACGGGCTGTTTATACGGCGGCAACGCTAGCAAGATTCTCACGCACCAGCTGCCTCTCATCTGATCAGGCAGATCCACTCAGAATCAGACTTACCCTCGGTTGACCATCAGGAAATCAACAACCAATTTAAAATCTTTATCAACTCTTTATACATCAGAATCGCCCGCTAATCCTTCTTTAATTGACACTTTCTTTAAGAATCTTGATATCCCAACAGTTGAGCCACAATCCAAAGGTCACTTAGAAGAGCCATTCACTTCAGAGGAAATCACACTAGCCATTAAGTCAATGCAAAGCAATAAGTCACCAGGCGCTGATGGCTTTCCAGTATATACTGTGTATATATATTGTGAAAGATGCCCTCCAGAGGGTGTAGTTTTTCTGGCAGAAACTGGACGGACTCGTAGATTACACTGGTGAGTATTTTTTTTTGTACACCAAACAAGCTTTGTTTCCCACCACCAAAAGAACATGCCCTGTATGGGCCACTAATTGTCTCACTTTTATTCCCTGTCTAGGCCTACCCCAGGAAGTCACTTCATTGTTTTTCTACAGTCTTATTAAGGTCTCTTGACTACAGAGCCTTAGCGAAGCGGTGCTCCTCCTACTGGAGTACCTGGTACAGGTAAGTGAGTTCGCGGGCAATGGCTCCCTTGCTGGAGCACGGTGAGCCCACAGGTAGGTATACTGGAACTGGCTCCCTCTGCTGGAGCACGGTAAGCACACAGGTAGTATGCTGGAAATGGCTCCCTCTGCTGGAGCACGGTGAGCACACAGGTAAGTATGCTGGAACTGTCTCTCTCTGCCTGAGCACTGTAAGCACACAGGTAGTATGCTGGAACTGGCTCCCTCTGCTGGAGCATGTTAAGCACACAGGTAGTATGCTGGAACTGGCTCCCTCTGCTGGAGCACGGTAAGCACACAGGTAGTATGCTGGAACTGTCTCCCCCTGCTGGAGCACGGTGAGCACACAGGTAAGTATGCTGGAACTGGCTCCCTCTGCTGGAGCACAGTGAGCACACAGGTAAGTATGCTAGAACTGTATGATAGCTCCTGCTATCAGGGTACAACAGTTGCACAGGGTAGTTCACTGGAGAGCGCTGAAACAGTACAATAGCCCTGCTATCGTGGAACAAACAGTAACAAGGACAAGTATATTGGGGAGCGTTGAAACAATATGATAGCTCCTGCTATCGTGGTGAAGCTGTATCACGGGTAAGTGGACTGGGGTGCGTTGAAACTGTACGATAGCTCCTGCTATCGTGGTAAAGCAGCAACAAGGTAAGTAAACTGTAGGGTCGTTGAAACAATATGATAGCTCCTGCTATTGTGGTGAAGCAGTATGACTGGTGTCCAGCCTCTGTATTCAGCTTGTAATAAACAGGTGTCCATAAACTCTGTCCCGTTGTCTGTGTAATTTATTAGCAGAGTCCCACACGGTACACTGTTTTCCGTCTCAAAACTTTAACACAAACGGCGGTCTCGCCAGAACGGGCTCTGAAAACTTCTAATTTTGCAGAGATTATATTGATAGGCAAAATTGTACCAGACCCTTGTTCCCAGCTTCCAGCATCTCAAGTCCTCTATTCTGTACTCTGATGCTAAGAAAATTGAGAATATCACTAAGTTTAGTGGTGACTTGGGCCATCTCCTAAGTAACCTCTATTTTGAGCTTGTGAATATAAGGAATAGGGTAAGCTCTGCAACTTGGGGTTTGATGCTTATCAATACAAAATGTATTCAGGACATTTTAAATTTGCATCATGCATATCTTTTGGACAGTCTCTGAGCAAGATGGTATTTCTGTAATGGCGCCAGTATAAAAAGTACTATAGGGGGCGTGCACTAGTAATGTCTTCTTCATGGAACAGTTACTTTTGTTTAAGAAATGGTCTTACAAACTCACTGGCCTTATTATATTATTATTTGTTTATTTAGCAGACACCTTTATCCAAGGCGACTTACAGAGACTAGGGTGTGTGAACTATGCATCAGCTGTAGAGTCACTTACAACAACGTCTCACCCGAAAGACGGAGCACAAGGAGGGTAAGTGACTTGCTCAGGGTCACACAATGAGTCAGTGGCTGAGGTGGGATTTGAACTGGGGACTTCCTGGTTACAAGCCCTTTTCTTTAACTACTGGACCACACTGCCTCCTTATTATAGAAATTCCACCTTGCTTTTGCTAGCTCAGAGACTGTGTAATATATGCTGGTGACTTTAAACATGCCAAGCGCTGAAACAGTATTTAATGATGACTAAAAGCACATATAATAGGTTTTATTAGTGGTAACAACATGTAAAAAAAACGACTAAATTGAAATATGTTGTCCTACATATATAAATGGACAAATGGTAGCCATATTCTTATATGTATGTAAAACCCTGTAAATTGAAACAGTTTGTAGTAAATATTGCTTTTAACATTGCACTTAGAGGGATTTTAATTATATATTGTGAGATATATGTTCTTGCAGACAGGGTTATACTGGAGGTACCTGTCCGTCTGTACTTTAACGTCATACATTTTTAACTAAATCTTGATAACTGCTAGTCGAAAAATAATGGGGTATTTTTCAAGTCATTTATTTATGAAGCCATTGATTACATTATAATATTATCGCATGACAACTATTTGCTTGGCTTAGAAACATTGCTGGTGGTTTTAATATGCAAATTAGGATTTGAAGTGAATTCACTTTTTTGTGACACAGGAGTGAACAAACATTTCTCATTCAGCCAAAACAATAAAAAAAACAATACTTTTGGTCAAAACATTTGTTATTGAATTTACTAAGAACTTTTGTAGTTTAATATATCATAACATTTCTGTTGTTTGAAATGTGTATGGATATGTACATTATAGTATATTATATATTTTTTTCTTTCTCAGGTAAAAGATCCAGTGCGTCTTCACTCTGATACACTCCCAAGTGTAGCCAAAGAAATTATCCACAACTTGTCAGACGAAGTTGCTGTGCTTTCCAGTGAAGGCCACAGTTATACTCACTACCAGGAGCAAGTAGGAATTTTTGTAACAAAAAATTAATTCAACGGAGATCTCCTTTTGGGAAAAAATCATGATAGTAAAGTTATTGTTCAGGAAGTAAAATCTGATCTGTCAGATATCGAGTGTGACCTGGCATTAAGAAAGATTTTGTGGGAGATGAAAGTAGAGTGGGCCACACTCCACAGTTAGTGGAAAGATACCACCTTTGATCAGCTAAATGTTGATGAGTTGCAGAACAACGTTAACAGGTTCACACACACTGTGTACATGCTAGACAAAGGTATGTTTTAAATCTTTGTTTCCTCTCCTATTTGTATTTTCTGTATTTATTTTAATAACACCATACATTAGTTTTACTGTTTTATTTTTATTTAATCTCTTTTATGTGTTCTGAAGTTGACAACAATCTAGACATTACATTTTCACTTTTGTGACAAACCAGGGATGTAAAAGTTTTCCTAGAAGATTAAACAAATATTGACAGGAAAGTTTATTAATTGATGAGGAGTGTAATTAAGCTTTCTTCACTGAGTATGCTTGTGTTATCTCTTTAGGATGCTTTTCACATGTATGACTGTAAGGTTTCATTTAGTAGGAAGTAAATACATAATTGTACTCTTTTTGTTAGCTGTTAGGATCAGACGTTCAGATTCTAAAACTGTTAGCCCTGATTAAAGTGTGTCTGCAGTTTTAATGAAATTAATGTAAATTGTACTGCAGACAAAATGTTAAATATTGTAATTCCTTAGGTTTGCCAGAAAATGTTGTTCCAAAGCTAAAGCAGAGTGTGATGGATTTCAAACTATGCCTACCAATTATTGTTGCTCTTTGAAATCCCTGCCTTCGTCCTAGACATTGGGGAGCCATCCAGTTAACTATGGGGCAAAAATTTTATTTTGTTATGTATGCAAACAAATGTGTAAGGTATACTGTACTATATTGTCCCTTCATTGTCCTTACATTTTAAACCTTTTTGATTTAAAAATGAATTTACTGTAATTTGCAATCCAATTACTCAAGTATTGTGTTCTTCACTTCTAGACTCACTAAAGTGTGCCCGAGCTGCCTCTCTCTCCTCTGTCCTAATTCTCCTCGACCTCTCTGCTGCCTTTGACACTGTTGATCACTCTATTCTACTATCATCTCTCGCTGACCTGGGGATCTCTGGCACTGCTCTGGCCTGGTTCTCCTCCTACCTCTCCAACCGCACTTACCAGGTAACCTGGCGTGGAGCAACCTCCACACCTCACCCTCTCTTAACTGGAGTCCCCCAAGGGTCAGTCTTGGGTCCTCTCCTATTCTCTCTCTACACCCACTCCCTGGGCCCCCTCATCGCATCCTATGGTTTCTCATACCATTTCTATGCTGATGATGCTCAGATTTTCCTCTCCTTCCCCACCTCTGGCTCCACCATCTCCTCCCATATCTCTACCTGTCTGTCTGCTATTTCCTCCTGGATGCACTCGCATCACCTCAAACTCAACCTCTCTAAATCTGACCTCCTTTTCTTTCCCTCCTCCTCCCCCTCCTCTGATCTCTCTATCTCTGTTCCTCTGGAATCTACCACACTCTCTCCCTCTTCCTCCGCTAAGAACCTCGGAGTCACCCTGGACCCCTGCCTCTCTTATTCCCAGCACATCTCCACTCTGGCACGCACTTGCCGATTCTTCCTGAGCAACATCCGAAGAATCCGACCCTTCCTCACCAACTACGCTACCCAGCTCCTGGTCCAGGCCCTGGTACTCTCCCGCCTAGACTACTGCAACTCCCTCCTGGCTGGCCTCCCTGCGTCCGCCACCCGTCTGCTCCAGCTCATCCAGAACTCTGCTGCCCGCCTGGTGTTCTCTCTGCCTCGCTTCGCCCACGCGACTCCACTACTCCGCTCACTCCACTGGCTCCCGATCACCGCTCGCATCCAGTTCAAGACTCTTGTACTAGCCTACAGATGCCTTGACCAGACTGCACCCAGCTACCTCCAGACCCTCATCTCTCCCTACACCCCCACTCGACCACTCCGCTCCGCCTGCACTAGAAGACTGGCTCTACCTCCGCTACGCTCCCCTGCCTCCAGAGCCCGCTCCTTCTCCACCCTTGCTCCGCAGTGGTGGAATGACCTTCCTACAGATGTCAGGACTGCCCAGTTCCTGACCACATTCCGGTGCCTCCTTAAGACTCACCTCTTCAAACAGCACCTGTAGAACTCCTCTGTTTGTATCCTGGGACACTATCACCCTTCATTTATCTGCCCCCTATTTTACTGCATTTAATCCTGTACTTCAGAATACTGTAATCTGCCAAGTGTTTAACCTGTAGTATTTTGTATTTAATCATATCCTGATGTAACTATCACTATTATCTGCTGTATTGTTGAATTGTGGTTTGTCACACTTTGCTTGAACAAAAGTTATTGTATTTCTTGCTCTTATTGCATTACTTGTATTGTAACACTTAATACTATTTGCTTACGATTGTAAGTTGCCCTGGATAAGGGCGTCTGCTAAGAAATAAATAATAATAATAATAATAATAATAATAATAATAATAGTTGCCTGGTAGAGCCATGTGTAATGGCAGATTACTAGATGACATTGGCTCTTACTTCTGTAAAGACACTTTGACTGATCTTGCCTATTTTACATGTGGCAGGAAACTATAATTAAAGAGCAGCTCCTGAACTCAGATGAGAGTACATTGACCTACTTAAAATAAATATATAGGCCAATATATTTTTTGTTGATTTAACATATTCAAAAGGTAAATCCCGTCATTAACATCTATCAATCATTTCTAAATTGTTCTAAAGGTAATCCAGCACAAGGATAAGATCAGTGAAACATCCACTGCGGCTACTAATGAGGCCACATTGGAAACCATATTAAATAAGATAATTGACTTATGGAATAAAATTGACTTCCGACTAGTCAAAGACCAGACAGACACATCGATACTCATGATCATTGCTTCAGCTGAAGATGTTATGACTCAGTTAGAAGACAGTCAGGTCACTATTTCAACAATCTAGTCATCACGTTATGCTGAACCTATTAAGGTAATATAGTTTATTGTGTTGGTTTATTTATGTATTTATTTGTATTTAAACATGAAACCTTAATATATGGGTAAACATGCTCTTGTCAAGTTTACTTAATAAAATAAATCATATTTTGCCAACATGTGTAAAATATGAGCTGGTCTGTTTGCAAATGTTGTATTATTTAGCATTCAAGAACAACATTTCTAAAAAAAATCTTCCCATCACAATTATTTACTTTTTTCTTTTTCTCAACTCTTTCACACATATTTTATAGAACCAGATATATCAGTGTTACCACCGGTACACTGTACATCGAACGAGGTTACCATTCTGATTCACTAGCAGTTGCTGGGCTCAGCACTGCTTCAGATCTGGCTGTCCGCAACCCCTCCCGTAGTATTTCGTTGCCACCCTGGTCTCTGCGTGCAGTGCCATTGCGAAGGCTGTCACAGCTCTGACAGCAGGCTTTCCCCAGTCTTAGGACTGTGTCGGTTTGCCAGAAGCGCTATAGGTGGGCACCCCTATAGTCTGCTTAAAGGGTACCTGTAGTGGTAATGCATATATAATAATTTCAATAGAAAACACATGGCTGTAAACTTTTGAAACAATTTAAAGCCCCTGCTCGGCCAATTTACGATATAAAAGCATTTCAGTAGTTTGGGACAAACACCAATCACAAAATGTTTTAGTATAAATATTTATTGTGGAGAATGCAGAGTATGTGATTTTACAGAGAAGTATGTTGTATATACACATTAATTTGGCATCAAACATAACTTGGTTTGAGGGCTCGCTGCCTGGCCGATTGGACAAGGCTGAGACCCCCAAAAAGAACAAGCCAGTCTCAATGCTGCGTTTAGTATTGAATATAGCCCACTTGAAGGTTTAGCCAACCTTTAACAAATGATCATCAGCATGCAGGAGAGGAAAACAAAACCCATTTTGGGGAAATAAATCTCTTGGAATCCATGGCTGATTCGATTGCCCTTCCTCCAGGCAGGCTACTAACGCTTGAGAGCACATTTTTGTAAAAGCATTTTAGGATTCCTTAATATTTGTTCTAATGTAAACTCTGGAGGACCAACAACCTAACCATTTGATAAAGGAGCCTGGAACTCCATGGCAAAAAGCTGCTACGATTCTGAAGGAATGACCGGAGAACTGCTCAGCTGCGAATCCGGACCTGGAAAGAATCTGGTGAAGGTGAAAGAAGAACTAATGTTGGGTTACGACTGTTCAGTTTTCGTTAAATAAAAAGCGGGTCTGAGGGTGATGCGCCCTGAGAAAGACGGAGATGGATAAGAGAGAAAGGGGTCATATGGGCTAACATGGGAGTTTAATTTATAAACGAAATTGGAAAGGGTTCCCTAATCTTCCTGGTCAATTTTACTTCTTTTGAGCAGGAAGGAAAAGGTATCAGATGAGGTGATTGCTAGGTCGGAGATGAAGGGGTGAATCTGGGGGTTGAATTTGAGAGCGATGTAGACTCTGAGCACCTAAGGAACGAGAGCTAAGAGAAAAGGGCTTTAAGGTTTTATCTAAAACAGGGAGGAGTAGCCGGAGCGGATGAGAGGCACCACTATGGGGGCCTGCTGGACACCCATAGTGGCCAGGGAGGTTACCCAGGGGCCTGCTGGACGCCTGTAGTGAGGGGAGGGTAACCTAAAAGGTTACGTTTGGAGGACCGCTGGGAAGGGCGGAAGAGTGAATGGAAAAGCGGGGCCCGCTGGGCAACCGTTTGGGGTAAGGAATAGAAGGGAGCTGCGGGGCCCTGTTGAAGCCCGCAGCTGGAAGAAAACCATTTGACAGAGAAGGGACCACTATGGGGGTCGCTGAACGCCCATAGTGGCCAGCGAGGTCACTGCAGGGGCCTGCTGGACGCCTGCAGTGAGGGGAGGTAACCTGAAATGTTATAGTTGGAGGAGAAGGGAGCACTATGGGGGCCTGCTGGACGCCCATAGTGGCCAGCGAGGTCACTGCAGGGGCCTGCTGGACGCCTGCAGTGAGGGGAGGTAACCTGAAAGGTTATAGTTGGAGAAGGGAGCACTATGGGGGCCTGCTGGATGCCCATAGTGGCCAGGGAGGTCACTGCAGGGGCCTGCAGTGACGAGGGGGTGTAACCAGAAAGGTTACAGTTGCATGTTAGACAACAGTGGCGGGTGTCAAAACCCCGGGATGGATTGCGGGAGCAGTCGCTCCTAACTGTAAAAACATTCTCTGGATACAAATGCTCAAAACTGCTGATGAGCAGAAAGAAAAGCATTTCACTGGGAAAAGGATCACTATGAGGGCCTGCTAGACGCCCATAGTGGCCAAAGAGGTCACTGCAGGGGCCTGCTGGACGCCTGCAGTGAGGGGAGGTAACCTGAAAGGCTGTAGTTGGAGCCAGAATGCTCAGTAACTGCTGAATGAGCCTTTGATTGACAGGCGCTGTGGTCCCACCTTCGGAGTTTTCCAGATGTAGACTTGCTTCGTGGAGATGCAGTTGGTGCGGGGCGAGGTGTTTCAAGTCTGTTTATAATAAGCAGAATTGGACTTGTTTCTTGAGAGTCGCGGTTGGAATTTGTAGAAACACCCATACTGACGGAATTGGGCTTGTTTTGTCGTGAGATTTGGCAACACTGGGGGCGAGCTGTAAAGCAACGATCTGTGCTGTTGTCATGGCGCCTGCGACGGGAAGGATGCTGCAGAGTGGAGAGAAATAAAGTAAACAAATTCTCCTTACGTGCTGTAGATTTGAAAGGAATGTTGTTGCTACGAAGATAATGCTGGAGCCTGGGGTTCGTCCAGTCTCTGATGTCAGGAGTTGCGGAGGAACGAGTGGCCAGGCAGGAGCTACGGCAGACAGGAGAAGCAGACATCTGGGCAGAAAAGTTTGGAGTGGTCAATACCGCCGACCGAAGTTGTCGTGGAGTTGGCCCAGGAAGGGCTGGTTGAACTGGTTGAGTGGATCTCGGCTCCGGGGAAACTGCAAACAGATCATTATCCGACGAAACGGAAAAATCCGGAATACTGACCATGATGCGTGCATTTACGATGAAATCGAAACGCAACTGAGAGGTAAGTGAAGAGGGTATTTATAGTGCTAACAATCTTAATTAGCTAATGTGTAAGTGAATGATTCAATTTGGTGACGCGGAGATTGGTGTCTGACCCTCCTCCCGAACTTTAATTATAAATTTCATTAAAACAACGTTAAGCTTCATATGGCACACATGATATGATGTTGGGTCGTTGATTTCCCTATTTCTGAACACTGCTAGTCTATAGCTGCAGCTAACAAAATTATTTGCGACAGCATTTATCCGATTATTATGGATGAAAAAAGTCAAATAGAAGGTGTGACCAAAATACAGTGATTATTGGTGGTAAATCTCCCTCCCGACCTGTGAGGGTGCTAAGTAGCGAGAACAGAGTTTCTTGGATGGGCTGGCCCGACAGTTCTTTCCCAGGGTTCAAGGGAAGTCGGCCAGCTAGAAACGGGGCGGAACTCCAGTGCATTAACTCATCGACCCGGAAGGGAAACGATGTAGCAGTTGTGGATTGGAGGGGTGGCTGCACTCATTTACCAAGGGGTCATGTGTGACAGCATAAAAGGGGACAGAGAGACGCAATCTGTTCCTTCGCTTTGGTTTGTATTACAGAAACGGAAGGATCTGTGAGACGTATCTGTGATACAATATCGTGAGTGTTTTTGTTTGTTTGTTAGTAATTATTATTGTTTGGTATTAGTAGACGGCTAACACATTCCTGAGCTGTCGCCAAGGGCCAGCACAAAACCCGGAACAACACTGCACTATTGTTACGGATATTATTATTATTATTATTTATTTCTTAGCAGACGCCCTTATCCAGGGCGACTTACAATTGTTACAAGATATCACATTATTTTTTACATACAATTACCCATTTATACAGTTGGGTTTTTACTGGAGCAATCTAGGTAAAGTACCTTGCTCAAGGGTACAGCAGCAGTGTCATAACATTTGTATCACCCACCACAAGCACTACTGCACGCACCCAGGACTGGTGACCATGTTAGTATATTGTGGGAAGGATACGCGTGATTATTGTTTGGGACTGCAACCCTGTTGTTTTTTACCCTGTGCACTACACATTGTTGTGTATTGCTGGGGATTTATTATTTGGTCACCAGACCTGGAATTATAAATAAAACAATCACTTTCCAACTGAATTAGAAGCCTCTATCTGTTCATTATGCACCGCATCACTCCTACACCTGTACACTGCAAACCACTTTGCCACAGAAGAGTACAAATGAACCACTGAGGTCCAACTACCCCAGTTTAGCTTTGTCAGGCAGCATGAATATTCAGATGAAAATAATGGTCTGCAACCAGCCTAATCTGAGAAAACTGAACCAAGAAGGCTCCAAATACTTGTAGTAAATGTGTTTTATGGAAACAGTGTTGCAGTAACTTTTGTCTGTGTCAATTATTTTTATACAAGACCTCCAATACCATGCACATTTAGGCTTCCAAGCAGGCTGGGGAAGCCTATTGTTGTTGTAAGGATTTTATTCTTTTATTATTATTGGGGTTTTTTTGTAAGGATTTTTTTTTACATTTTTTTAAATATTTTTTTTTTTTTTCTTCCCAAAACTTTAAACTGCTCCTCTTCGCGCTCAGTATAACCAATCAACATGAAACTTGGCAGGTATCATCTTCAGTTCAAATAAATAGAAAATTGTGTCAGGCCAGCCAAGATGGTGGTCTGACACATTTTTTCAAAAACCTTTCAAAATCTTCTTCTTGGGAGCTGAACCGATTGATCTGACACTTGGCATACATCATCAGCAACCACACCCGCTTCAAGTTTGCGAAGCAGAAGTTGCTGCTATAAATTTTACTATCAAAATAGCTGCCACCAAATTCTCCAAAATGCGCCCCAAACATCAAACTGCTTCTGTTTGCAAACCATTTAACCAACTAACTCTTAACTTGGTAGGCATCATCCTCGGGACAATGGAATTCAAATATGACAAAATGGTGTTTGTTTGTTAAACAAGATGGCCGCCAGACCTAAATTTGTTTCTTAAATTTAAAACTGCTTCACTTGAAAAATGCTTTATTTGATTAACTGCAAAGTTGACAAGCATCATCCCTATGCCAATACAATTGACTTTTTCAAAAATGGTGTTTGTGCATAAACCAACATGGCCACCTGACGAATTTCTTTAAAAACCTTTCAAAATCTTCGGTCAAATGTAAAACTAGCTTGTAACTCCTTACAGTGCACATAGGGTTATGATTACTATACAACACATTTAGGAACCCATATATGCTCTATTAAAAAATTACCTTGATGATGATGTTTAACCTCTCCTTAAGTTAAAATGTAAAACTAGCTTATAACTGCTAACAGAGTGTATATAGGTTAATGGTTACTATAGAACACAGATAATAACAGAGGTTGACCAAATCGGTGCAGCAAGAAGCAGTATGCAGAGCACAAAGAGAGCTTTGTTATTTTTGGGTACAGGTACCCTTTAAGTGGTAACTGTAGATCCAGGCCTACCCCGTTCCTGCCGGTACAAATTCTGTACATCGAACGATGTTACCACTCCGATTCACTACGCAATCGCTAGACTAGCTCTGCATCAGGTCTGATTGCTTGCAATCTTTCCCGCAGTGTTTCATGTCGCCTGGTTTCTGCTTGCAGATTGGTTCATCTCGGTTAATTTTACTGTCTGCTCGGTTCAACCTCATTTCGTCACCGTTCAGACTCGGTTCAAAGGTGGCATTGTGGTACAAAGCAGTGATACCATCTCTGGTCCAGGGCCAGCAGACTGGTTTGAATCTCGACTGTTTTTATCTGTTTTACAGTACTTTTCCTGTAATATACTATACAGCGGCGTTGCTGCTTGTGTTTTCTGAGACAGCGGGTTTTTGTTACTAATACTGTATACTGCACCAGCCCTGTTACAGTACATACTTTATACAGGAGCTGCAGCTCTCGCCCTGTTACACAGCGGCGTTGCTACTTGAGCAGATGCATCCAGCCTCGGCTGGGGCATTGCCTAGAATGGCAGTGGGGGCGTAGCGGATGTGTAACCCCCATTACGCATTAATGTACCTACCCAGTGCTGTCTAGTACCAAACAGGCCTTGTTGACAGTCCAGTTGCTGTCTTTATCAGATGCTTTTCTGCGAGTTGTTTGTGCATTTCTCCAAGGCGCTCTGCATCTCTAGGAGCTGGCATTCCCATCTGAGGACATGGAGTCAGGTAGCGCATCCCCTGCAGTTAAGCTCTCCCTGTAATGGCGGAGCTTATGCCATTGGTCATAAGGGCCACTGCGGTCTTGCAGGTGCCCTGGTCTACAGAGGGTCTGCCCTGTTGCATTACTGTACAGCTGCTTGAGCAGATGCCCCTTTGAAGGCAGCAACAGTACTGTGCACTACTGTACCAACCCGGTGCTACAGGCACCAAACCGGTACCAAACTGACCCCGTACCATTCTGGTACAGTCCCGGTTCCGACCTGCTACCGACTGGGGTTTTACAATCCTCAATCTGGTATGCTACTTTTGTTTTAAATTAAAAACTGTTTTAGTTTTTACAATTTTGTATATACATATACCTGTTTACACAATAATTTCTTTTGAAATGTTTATTTTATTATAGTTTTTCATTTTTTAAAGTAGTGCTTTTATATGTGGTAAGTTAGAAAATAAGCCCTTTCATGTTTAATTGTTCATTTAAATACGGTGTTTTGGCTGTGCAGATGTTTGATATGACGTGCTTGAATAAAACTTTTGAGTTGTAGCCAATAGTTTGTCTTTCATTTGAATATTGATGTTGTTTAAAATGTAACCGTCATAATGACTGCCGGTGGAGGTTTTAGGTATGAGTATAACCGTGGCGGTTCTAGTGTTAATGCACTCATGAAGCCTCCATTTGAACCCATGCATTCATTGCTATCGTTTAAAGCAGCTTTCTTGCTTGCTATCACTTCTACAAAGTGGGTGAGTGAGATGCAGGCATTCTCTATCACAATAGCCTGCTTATTTTTTACAGAGGCCAGGACAAAGTTCACGCTCCGTACCAATCCTGCCTTCTTGCCGAAGACTATCTCGTCTTTCTATGTCAACCTGTCTGTAGAATTGGAGGCTTTCCATCCACCTCCTTTCCAGTCTGACAGGGATTTCTTGTCTGCTATGGGGCAAAGTCCCGTGGTCAAGCCCCATCTAAGCACATGACCTATGAGCTGACCAACTTGCCCTCTCCAGAAAAGCTCACACCCCATTCAAGCAGGGCCCGTTATGCACGTTGCCCCAATCCCAGGCATACATTCCCGTCCCACCACCCATTATCTCAATGCACCCACACAGTCCATCAATTCCCATGGGGGCTCTCCTACAAATGCATGTCTGCGACTGGCTGCAGTCTCGTTGTCCGTGCGAAGGGGACCCATAACTCAATAACCTGGGCTGGCTGTCATATGAGAGAATGTCCGTAGAAGTGCTATATATATATATATATATATATATATATATATATATATATATATATATATATATAATACACACATACAGTAGTCTGTTGCATATCCAACTGCGGTGGGACCACATCCACCTTTTTACCGGTTTTAAATACCATTATACAGATCTGTAACAATTACTATATTCACATTGAGATTCAGCTTTTATTAGAGAGCTTCCCTAAATCCCTTATTTAGAAAGATACAGGGAATTAATGCTTGTGACAGGGTAGCCGTCTGCCATGTGGGTGAGTGCATTCGCTGCTGACTGACAGGCAGGAGATCGAGACGGAGGTTGAAGTTGATACACCCCGCAGGCGAAAAGGATTTATTTACATATCAACTCACTGACCAGCTCACGTGAGCACATACAACATAGTGTACAAAAACTTTGGTAGGATCTACAATATCTGAACTAATCTTCTGTGTTCAATAATAAACTAACTTTGCTGAAGAGGTTGATCATGGCGGGTAAACTGGTAGGGTGGGTATGTGACGGGTGGATACATGACGGATTACTGTATATATTTGAGACAAAGTTCTCTTGGGACCTTTATCACTGCCTTCTAGTGCAAGGAACAGTACTCAAAACAACAGATAGGTTCCAAAATAAGGCGGTGCCTGCATATCTCTTCTTAAAACAAACAAAATAAATAAAACAAAAACCAAGGAGTGCTAGCTAAACTTTGACAAATAATCGGATGGCTAAGCCGTTTACCGAGTTTACAAAAACAAATACCTTTTACTTTTTCCAGGTCTGTACACAAAGGCAGACAGACAACTAATTTATACTTTATGACCTGTTTATGTACCTTCCTGCTTGATCACAGGCAGGTGTCCCTCATTACATTAGAGCCAGGTGATTCTCATTACTGGCTCTAATTCCAACCCCCAAGGTATTCTGGGGGATGTCATCCTGCTACCCACTTTAACTACATTTTCTTTGTCCTCCCCTGAACCCAACTTCCAACTTCAGTAGACATTGTCTGGGAGATCAAGCAATAAAGAGGACTCCTCCAACTCTGAGGATGAGAATGATTACTAGGAGAGTTGTTGTATAGGAGGCTTTGTGATCCAGTGGTTAAAGAAAAGGGCTTGTAACCAGGAGGTCCCCAGTTCAAATTCTGGCTCACTCACTGACTCATTGTGTGACCATGAGCAAGTCACTCAACCTCATTGTGCTCTGAGACGACGTTGTAAGTGACACAACCTAGTCTCTGTAAGTCGCCTTGGATAAAGGCATCTGCTAAATAAACAAATAATATTAATAAACATTGGATCAGAGTATTCCCACTTTTCTTGCACCCACATCAGTGGATGGCATATTAATCACCCTTTTTAAACCTCTCTGTATTGTATCCAGAGGCAGCTAAGTTAATTATCACCCTTCAATTGGAATTCATGCTTGGGACCACTACATTATTTCTTTAGTGCTCTGTATCTCCTGGCTTGCCAAAAGGATTTCCCTTTTCAGATGTTGTGGACTGATTTGTATTTCCAGTAAATGCTCCATATCTACATACTGAAAACTCCCCTCAGGCCAGCTGCAAATTCTGCTGAAAAAAGCAGCAGATTTTGTTTAGAATTTTTTTTTTTAATACATGTTTTTTGTCCAGTTATTCTACCCCTAATTTTCTCCCTAATTTAAAATGACCAATTATTTTCCTCCTCAACACAGCAATTCCCCACACAGCTCAGGTTCAGTGGGCGGCATTGAAGCCCATGACCAAGCTTTTCAGCCCTGCAGGTGCCCTCTTGAGCTCAATAGGCGCCTGACCAGTAGGGTCCGCAGTAGCGCGATGAGGAGAAACAGTCTCTGCCAGTTTTGCCCCCCTAACCCGTTCCCTCTGGAATCCCCAGCAAAGACTGGTTACTTTGCACAGCCAGGACGCAATCCTGCATTCCCCTGACAGTGTGACTCACCCTGCACACCACACGGCAGTGCTTTTACCAGGTGAGCCACTTGGGGACCCCTAAAAGCAGCTATTTTGACAGGCATTAATATATATATATATATATATATATATATATATATATATATATATATATATAGGTCTTGCTTTATAAACTTGAATTTAATAAATATGTCCAGCTCAAATTGTATTGCAGTACTCATTGTAGCGTTATCTTGTGAAACCTTCAGTATTATTTATTCACTTTTAGTTTTGCTTTACTGGTGGACTGGAAAAGGCTAAATCATTATAGAGTATGGGGGAAAATCCCAGCTTCTTAGCCGGGAGAAATGTATAAATATTAAATTGCCATGCTCATGACCTGCTTTTTACTGCATTTTATTTTTTTATTCTTTCTGGGCTAGTGGTTTCAAGTTACTAAATATATATATATATATATATATATATATATATATATATATATATATATATATATATATATATATATATATATATATATATAAACAAAACAATTTTAAAGAATCCAATGACATGACAGAAATTGATAAATTAATAAGTTGATAAATTTAAGCTCTTAGTTGGCTTATATAAATCAAGAAATGGATTTCTTAAGGAAAACTTTGACCAAAGCAAATCTGCTACAGGAAATTCTATCACTAAATTATTTTTTTGTGATCAGCTTTATGGGTCACCAAATTATGTACTTTTATTTGTACTCTTTCAACACTGCAAGCGTGTTTAAATACACATAGAACTGAGGTCTATTCTAACAGTATATGAAAGACTAATCAAAACAGCAGACCAGTAAACTAATTTACTTACTAATTAACTTTGTGCATCTACAGTATGTTGTTTTTGTATTTTTTAGTATAAGACACTAAAACTATATCCTTACTGTCTTGGGGTAGTCTTTCTGAAAAGTTAGTGCTGAAAAAATTAAACCGACGTTCCTGTCTTTAATTATTAAACAAGCAAATTCATGGAGAGGCTAAGCTATTTTTCCAAGTGGATAGGGCCTGGAAAGAGATGATGTTGAGAACAGAGGACAGACCAAATGCTATTAAAGCTGCCACTGCCTCTGGAGTTCTGGAAATGCTCCAAACAAGCAATGCACAGCTTGATAAAATACAAAAATGTCTTGAGGTAGACATTCTTTTTTTCCACAACCTTTAATACTTTTTCATATAAAATTACCATTGCTCTAAGCTCACATGCTTTAAAAATTGTGAAATGGGTAGCAGTGTCACTGTCTTTACTAGAGTTTCACAGAGTTGTTTTTTTTTGTAACCTCTAAATGCTGTCTGACAGTGGATGAATTTGCCCATACTCCAGAAAAAAAACAACAACATATAAGTAGTTACACAAATACTAAATCTTAGTTGTTGTGCACTTCCATTCGTTATAAAGTACATGTCAGAAATGTGCAGTTTCCAGGCAAACATATTATTATTATATACAGTAAAGATGTATTCAAATGTTAAAGCATTAGTTAGTAAAAAGTTCTTAGTTTGCTAGCAGGAAATGTGTTACACTTGCACTTCCTAGGTCACGTTACCTCAGAGTGTCTTTGGGGTCAAGCATCTTACTGGCAAAAGAAGGCCTGAAGGGGCTGGGACAAAGCAAGGCCTGCAAACGTATTGTACATGTTTCAAAACTACACATTTCAGACCCATAAAGTGAATGGATGTGCATTTAGTTAACTACAGTTACAGACGTGCTCAAATTTGTTGGTACCCTTACAGCTCATTGAAATAATGCTTCATTCCTCCTGAAAAGTGATGAAATTAAAAGCTATTTTATCATGTATACTTGCATGCCTTTGGTATGTCATAGAATAAAGCAAAGAAGCTGTGAAAAGAGATGAATTATTGCTTATTCTACAAAGATATTCTAAAATAGCCTGGACACATTTGTTGGTACCCCTTAGAAAAGATAATAAATAATTGGATTATAGTGATATTTCAAACTAATTAGTTTCTTTAATTAGTATCACACATCTCTCCAATCTTGTAATCAGTCATTCAGCCTATTTAAATGGAGAAAAGTAGTCACTGTGCTGTTTGGTATCATTGTGTGCACCACACTGAACATGGACCAGAGAAAGCAAAGGAGAGAGTTGTCTGAGGAGATCAGAAAGAAAATAATAGACAAGCATGGTAAAGGTAAAGGCTACAAGACCATCTCCAAGCAGCTTGATGTTCCTGTGACAACAGTTGCAAATATTACTAAGAAGTTTAAGGTCCATGGAACTGTAGCCAACCTCCCTGGGCGCGGCCGCAAGAGGAAAATCGACCCCAGATTGAACAGAAGGATAGTGCGAATGGTAGAAAAAGAACCAAGGATAACTGCCAAAGAGATACAAGCTGAACTCCAAGGTGAAGGTACGTCAGTTTCTGATCGCACCATCCGTCGCTTTTTGAGCGAAAGTGGGCTCCATTGAAGAAGACCCAGGAGGACTCCACTTTTGAAAGAAAAACTTAAAAAAGCCAGACTGGAATTTGCTAAAATGCATATTGACAAGCCACAATCCTTCTGAGAGAATGTCCTTTGGACAGATGAGTCAAAACTGGAGCTTTTTGGCAAGTCACATCAGCTCTATGTTCACAGACGAAAAAATGAAGCTTTCAAAGAAAAGAACACCATACCTACAGTGAAACATGGAGGAGGCTAGGTTATGTTTTGGGGCTGCTTTGCTGCGCCTTGCACAGGGTGCCTTGAATCTGTGCAGGGCACAATGAAATCTCAAGACTATCAAGGCATTCTGGAGCGAAACGTACTGCCCAGTGTCAGAAAGCTCTGTCTCAGTCGCAGGTCATGGGTCCTCCAACAGGATAATGACCCAAAACACACAGCTAAAAGCACCCAAGAATGGATAAGAACAAAACATTGGACTATTCTGAAGTGGCCTTCTATGAGTCCTGATCTGAATCCTATCGAACATCTATGGAAAGAGCTGAAACTTGCAGTCTGGAGAAGGCACCCATCAAACCTGAGACAGCTGGAGCAGTTTGCTCAGGAAGAGTGGGCCAAAATACCTGTTAACAGGTGCAGAAGTCTCATTGAGAGCTAAAGAAAACGTTTGATTGCAGTGATTGCCTCTAAAGGCTGTGCAACAAAATATTAGGTTAGCGGTCCCATCATTTTTGTCCGTGCCATTTTCATTTGTTTTATTATTTACAATATTATGTTGAATAAAAAATCAAAAGCAAAGTCTGATTTCTATTAAATATGGAATAAACAATGGTGGATGCCAATTACTTTTGTCAGTTTCAAGTTATTTCAGAGAAAATTGTGCATTCTTTGTTTTTTGTGGAGGGGTACCAACAAATTTGAGCACGTCTGTACTTTAAACTTGAGGCCTGTTGCTCTAGATTTGTAAAAGGAGAGCAATGAGTAAAACAGTACATTGTTTTAATGTATTTATGTATTATGTAGAATTTAATAACCAGTCTTTGCAACTGCAGAGCCATGTTTGAGTGAACGTTTTTGTCTTCTGCAAATCTTC
This sequence comes from Acipenser ruthenus, assembly GCF_902713425.1. Classification (NCBI taxonomy): domain Eukaryota; kingdom Metazoa; phylum Chordata; class Actinopteri; order Acipenseriformes; family Acipenseridae; genus Acipenser; species Acipenser ruthenus. The sequence goes on from NC_081194.1 coordinate 35,045,755, forward strand.
ATGCAATAGCTCTGTATATGTAGATGCCTACTTCATATTTTCAAAATTTAACAATACATTTCACTTTTCTTTTTCTACAGTCAAGTTCAGATTTGCTTCTGAAAGTGGTACAAAATGGTTCTTAATTCATCAGAGAGCATGTACAATCCCAGAGCCCCAGCACAAAGATTAGTTTTGCCTAGTGCTGGGACGAACGCGGGATTTTCATGTTCGCTCATAATTTAAATATTCGTTTGTTTTTCAAAAAGTAATAAAAAACATTTTATTGCTCTCTACGCAGGCAGAGATAGCATAGGAGCAGGGCCATGGGTCGTGGCAATGGTCCCTGCATGTGTGTGCCTTTATTTTACATCAAGACTTTACAATATGTAACATATCCCAGAAGTAAAGAATAAGTTGTGTAAAGCTTACTTTACCCTAGTGAATTAACTACAAAACAAAGGATGCCAAATAGCAGTTCAAGTTAAACGTTTTGTTTATTCCTGAAATAAACACTACATAAAGTTTTATTTATTTTTTTACTTTGTTTTTCATTCCTTGCCATTGCCGTTTCTTCACAGGAAATAGTGGCCATCGACATGTTTTCATAAAGTAATAACATGAGGTTTACTTGTGCCATTTGTAGCTGAACAAGCAAACAAAAATTGAAATTTAACTTGAACACTTCAAATAAAACAAACGTGGAAATGGCATAAAATGAAGGGAAAAAAACATTTTGGTTCTTGTTTATTACATTCCACATAACAGAAAATTGCAACAAAAATATATATAACATATACAATCTACATAAAAATCACTACACAAATAGACTGAATATCCCAAACTATCACATAGTAGGCCTATATTTAAATCAGAAAGTGCTTATTGAAACCACCTTGTGCTCAACTAAGTAATGGAACGAATGCAATTCCTTGTATTTTGTTTTCTCCTTAAGTTCTATAAGAATGCAACCATATCTGTCATCTAAGCATTTGATATGCCACCAGTACAGTTAACCAGATTATGTTTCATCGGTGCAAATTAATAGTCTGGTTCCATTCTCATAAAAAGAGTGTTTCATAAGGCATTTTGTGTTAAAATGTGGTATACAATGGATTCCTAATAAAAAAAATTCCTCAAAATTGGGAAAAACAAAATGGCTGCAAACTGTACTGTATACCTCTATAACTTCTGAACTAACTGGGATAGAATCATGATCTAAGTGTCTTTTCCTACATTTTAGGCATCCACAAATCCATTAAAACTAAAATTAAAACTGTATGAACATGCCTTAAAAGGGTTTCTATTTATTTTCAAAATGGCGGCCATAAAAATTCATACATGATCATTTTAACACATGCATAAGTTTATGCACCACCCAAACAATATAAAATAAAGATAAAGTATTAGTAAATTTTCTGTTGGAAATTATATCAGCATAAGTGTTAATTGCTATCTTTGTTCATACAGTCTCCGACACATTTGCAAGTACCAGTACAAGGTAGTCTGGATTTTCTACATTTGCACCTCAGAGAAGAGCATCTAGTGGTGCAGCCACATGTTATGAGTTGCATACAGGATGCAGGTACAGGTGGAAGCTATGGGAGAACTGGTGTCATCTGATCATCCTTGAGTTCACACCCCATTGTTGTGGCTGGTGGAAGGTTAGGTTTCAAGCGAGTGGCTTCAAACCAAATTAAGGCTTGAAAATGTGCCCTTCTGATATGATACCTCACAGCATCAGTTGTTGGGGGTAGAAGTTCAGGGTGCACTGCTTTATTGAAAAGTATAACTCTTGCTTTGTCTGTTTTGTTTGCCACATTGGGAACTTTGTAAATTCTACATATGAATGACTACATTCACCATTGTTTCCTCAGTAAGAGGTTCTTGCCCAAGGCCACAAAGCAGTTCCTGTGCTGGGAAAAAAAACAAACACTGAATGCTGTATTCTTGGTGTGGCCAGTCAGGAAAGAGGTTGTATCACTACCAGTTATGGCATTGAAGGACAGAAGCAGCTGTGCAGTTGAGTGGTCTAAGCCACATGATTTAATCACCTCCCTCGCAGGAATGAACTTTGGCTTCTTATGTGTTCCTGCCTTCATCCACAAGTGTGTGCACCTCATACTTTCATAATGTGCTATGAGTAACAGCAATACATCTGTGTCACGTGCAGACACCACAATGGTATCAGAACATGTTCAGTACATGGCATCTACTTAAATGGTTGTTGTAAAAGTCAAACTATCTTCCTATGAGTTGGAATTATAAGGGTTTATCTGCACCACCAATCAGAAAGCCCCTCACTAACTGAACAGCCAATTAACTCTGAGTTTTTAGAATAGTACCACCAGGAACAGGAAGTAATTTAGAGATATCTCTAAATGAATTACATATATCTTTAAATGATCAGGAAGTTATTTAGAGATTAAATAAATGATACATTGTTGGTTAACAATCAGTTCTGTGTTAAATTATATATATATATATATATATATATATATATATATATATATATATATATATTACATTGTCAGATATGTACCTCAAACTATATTAACTCTTAGGTTACGTGGTTCTATCTGCATAATTATTTAACATAAGCATTATACATACCATTCACTTGAAATTCAACTTATTTTATAAGCATAATTAACTGTTTATCTGATTTTAGTTTTTTAATTAATTTTTCAGTTTTGAAAAAAAAAATACACATGTCCGCAAAACAGTTGGACTATATGTCTCCATGCTTTTATATTATTATTATTTCACTTTGATGCTTTTATAAATTGGGTCAGTATTTTTATGGTGCCTAGCCTACTTGCACAGTACAAACAGTGTAGAGTTTTAGTTTTAAACAAACAAGTGTAATATGTGTGTGACTGACACATGCAAAAGAAAAATGCATTCATTCTTTATCTTTATATATACTTCGTGCCTGAAATGTCATAATGAAATGCCTAGATAATCAATATTTGTATGGCCGCCATTTTTAAAATAACTCTGACCATACCTACAACCCCCTTTAAGACATGTTCGTATAGTTTTAATTTTAGTTGTAATCGATTTGTGGATGCCTAAAATGTAAGAAAAGACACTTAGCTCATCATTCTTAATTCAGAAGTTATAGAGGTATACAGTATAGTTGGTGGCCATTTTGTTTTTTCTAACTTTGAGGATCAAGAACACAAATATTAGCTTGGTATACAGCATTTTTGGATTCATCAGGTCAAAATCATTAGGAATCCATTGTGCCTTATAACCAATTTTCCAGGCCTCTTTTTAAGATTTGGGACCAGACTATTAAGTGGTACGAAATTACCCTCTTATGTCTTCAGTTGTTGACTGAGATTTCAGTAACTAACAAATTATACACCTATAAAGACAGCGATTAAAAAATAAATAAATAAATAAAATAAAGTAACGTGTGCCACAATATTGCTGAATCCTGCATTGGACCTTATAATTTATAAGGTTACAACTACAACCGAGCTGTTTTGAAAATTAAAGCTTAATTCCACCACGGTACCGCTACATTTAAAAGATTCATTCAACGTGTTATAATAACTGGTTTGTTCATAAATATGTGTGCTCGCACGCTGCCTTTTCACTGCATTTTAAATGCTGTATAATTTTGAAGAATTAACTAAGAAGTAATAACAGAATAAGGGATATCAACCAACAAGGTTTTTTTTAAAAAATGTGCTGGGTTTGTTTTATTAAACAGTAGCATTAGTTAGCCATGTGGGGGTGTGTGTGTGTGTATATATATATATATATATATATATATATATATATATATATATATATATATATATATAACATGTTGTGTTAAAGCACACGTTTCACTAGTTAAACAGGAGTATGCAAGGTAGTGATAATCTATTGTAAAAAGAAAACAGATAGACAAATGAATGCACCTCAAGATTGTATTTCATTATTAGTACTGATAAAACAAGGAAGACGTCACTTAGATTATGGTAACGTTAGTTATTTGCTCATGTTTTTTTTTTTTTTCATAGTCATCAGGTATCAGAAAAATGCTACTGCATAAAAAATCTAGTAGCAAATTCAGAGTTTTGGGTAGCAAAATGCTACCAAATATGTGTTAACTTCGAGCCAGTTGGGTACTGCAGACCTGTCAACTCTCCCGTATTCACCGTATTCATTGAGTATGATGTGTATGATGCGTATGACACCCCCCCCCCCCCGGAGACGAGCATCCCGCTGAACAGTTTCCATTAAATTGCCTATATTTAAATGGTTTAACTAGTCATCAGTTATTTAACAATGTGTCCTGGTTTTGAGCTTTGAAAATCTGGTCACCCTATATATAGTGTATTGTACATCATTAAGATTTAATCATTCACTTTAATATATACAGCTAGGGTTATGTGATGTAGTGGATAAGTGCATTATTAATAATGAGTTAAGGTTGCCATCCAATTGGCATAACAACCTTGAATGTAAATTACTGACAAGCTTTTAGCAGCTTTTAATGACCTGCAGGATCACACATTTCTCAGTAAGAAAAACATTGTACAGAATATCTGTAAACAACCATTTTCAACAAGAATGTTTGAATGAACTTACAGTATGTGTTCCAAACATAACTTTTTAAGTTCTAAATTATTGGTAATTAGCTGTAGTTTGTTTTATTGCCCCAGACAGCTACACTATGAGTGGAATGAGCAAAACTCCATGTGTTATGTGGTCCAGGCAAATGCCTCCTTCATGTATGGGTATGAGTATTTGGGTTGTTCTCCACACCTGGTTATCACACCCCTTACTGAACGATGTTGGTTGACCCTTACTGGAGCCCTCCATCTTCATTTGGGAGGATCCCCTGCAGGTCCAGCTGGAACTGGCAAAACTGAGACTGTGAGAGACCTTGCTAAGGTATCTTTTACTTTACTTACTATGAAATACTTGTGAAAAATCCCAGTTTGATGAGAGGGTTTATGGCTACTCCATTTAAGATGTTGTAGAGCCTTGCATGGCTGTATAAATGTTAATTTAGGTTAGGACTGTCACTTTTATTATTATTATTATTTATTTCTTAGCAGACGCCCTTAGCCAGGGCGACTTACAATTGTTACAAGATATCACATTATACATTATTTTACATTATACAGATACCACATTATTTTTTACATACAATTACCCATTTATACAGTTGGGTTTTTACTGGAGCAATTTAGGTAAAGTACCTTGCTCAAGGGTACAACAGCAGTGTCCCCCACTGGGGATTGAACCCACAACCCTCTGGTCAAGAGTCCAGAGCCCTAACCACTACTCCACACTTGCTGTCACATATGTCCACTTACAGCCAGGGCACACATAAAATATGGCTTGCTAGAATTTTTCTTTGCTGATTTTATGAAAGACTGATTTTAAAAAAATGAAGAACAAAAAAGCAGGTGCCAAATGTGTTCCCTAGCTCAAAAAGGGTTCCGAACCTCAAGTTGGAGGTATAGTTGTATATGTATGTAAACTAGCAATAAAACAGAACACAACACTTTCACTGCCAAAATGTTTAATCCAAATGACTTTTATGTACAATAACATTGTACATTAAACCTTGAACCATAAATCTATAGGCTATATTTGTTTGTTTTCAATAAAATATAAAATAATGTGAGTGGAGAATTCATGTTTCATCTGTCCCTTAAACTGATTAATTACAAGCAGACAGGATAAAAATGAAAAAATAAACCTTTTCACAATCTGAGACTCAGTATTACTTAAGATACAGGTGTGGCATTATTGTCTCTGGATTGGAAAATATAAAATGCAAGATTTATTTGAAATGTTGAATTAATTTGTATTCATCTCTTTTGTTTGCAGGTCCTTGGGAAATACTGTGTTGTTTTAAACTGCTCCGAAAGTTTTGATTTTAAGGTAAGATATTAATTAATATGCATTTTATCTTAGCCCCTTTCATTAGCACATCACTCTGAATATTATGAAATTTACTTTATGTTATTATTTTCTTATTTATAATTGAACAATTGTTACAAAATGATACACTGCATTTTTATATATACCGTATTCCTTTGAATTTAAGACGCAGCCCAAATTTCCCACACTCAATTTGAGTGAAAAATAAAACCTCAAATAAATATGCATTTACAAAGATAAAACCTCAGTTACACATATGGAGGCAGTTTGCGGTCGTCTGCTATCACACAGACCATAACAGTTAAGAGCTGCTTCTCATTTCCAGTCATGATTACTCACACTTGTTTTTCTCCTAATTTGTGATCTGTGGTATTGCTTGTCATGTCGAAAAATACAGGGGTCTGATCAGCATTTCCGATCTGTCCAAGCTGGTACTGTTTGTTAGAAATGCTGAAATTGTAAAAGCTTCTCTTTAAATTCCTCAGGAAGCTAATTACAGTTCTTTGAAAATGGCTGCATGCATGCCATGGATGATTAGAGATCGGACAGTAACGTTTTTGTTCGTCTTTTCTCTGCATTCAGTCACGTTGCTGTTTGTGTACTCAGGGAATCACATATTTTGTTGCCGATTTTAATACACGCATCACTATACTGTACTTGAATTTAAGACACAGGATATTTTTGAAAAGCAAAACATTGTTCAAAAAGATATATATATATATATATATATATATATATATATATATATATATATATATATATATATAGACGTGCTCAAATTTGTTGGTACCCCTCCACAAAAATCGAAGAATGCACAATTATCTCTGAAATAACTTGAAACTGACAAAAGTAATTGGCATCCACCATTGTTTATTCCATATTTAATAGAAATCAGACTTTGCTTTTGATTTTTTATTCAATATAATATTGTAAATAAGAAAACAAATGAAAATGGCATGGACAAAAATGATGGGACCGCTAACCTAATATTTTGTTGCACAACCTTTAGAGGCAATCACTGCAATCAAACGTTTTCTGTAGCTCTCAATGAGACTTCTGCACCTGTTAACAGGTAGTTTGGCCCACTCTTCCTGAGCAAACTGCTCCAGCTGTCTCAGGTTTGATGGGTGCCTTCTCCAGACTGCAAGTTTCAGCTCTTTCCATAGATGTTCGATAGGATTCAGATCAGGACTCATAGAAGGCCACTTCAGAATAGTCCAATGTTTTGCTCTTATCCATTCTTGGGTGCTTTTAGCTGTGTGTTTTGGGTCATTATCCTGTTGGAGGACCCATGACCTGCGACTGAGACAGAGCTTTCTGACACTGGGCAGTACGTTTCGCTCCAGAATGCCTTGATAGTCTTGAGATTTCATTGTGCCCTGCACAGATTCAAGGCACCCTGTGCCAGGCGCAGCAAAGCAGCCCCAAAACATAACCGAGCCTCCTCCATGTTTCACTGTAGGTATGGTGTTCTTTTCTTTGAAAGCTTCATTTTTTCGTCTGTGAACATAGAGCTGATGTGACTTGCCAAAAAGCTCCAGTTTTGACTCATCTGTCCAAAGGACATTCTCCCAGAAGGATTGTGGCTTGTCAATATGCATTTTAGCAAATTCCAGTCTGGCTTTTTTATGTTTTTCTTTCAAAAGTGGAGTCCTCCTGGGTCTTCTTCCATGGAGCCCACTTTCGCTCAAAAAGCGGCGGATGGTGCGATCAGAAACTGACGTACCTTCACCTTAGAGTTCAGCTTGTATCTCTTTGGCAGTTATCCTTGGTTCTTTTTCTACCATTCGCACTATCCTTCTGTTCACTCTGGGGTCGATTTTCCTCTTGTATATATTTTACATGAAACTTGTACTTTTTATGTGATATGTGCTGTTTTAAAACTTAAATAAATGGTTTAATATAAATGGTGTGGATATCGAACTGCTTGCATTCTCTGGTTTATTTTGACGTTGACCAACATCTTGAATCACATGATTTGTAGATGTCCAGTTATTAAGCTTTTCTGTTTGAAAAGTCGCTACACACCCTTAAAAAATAGACGGAAGAGGAAGAAGAAGAAGGAGGAAATGACAATTTTACCTTAGTTTGACGACTTATATCTCCTTGTGTATAAGATGTTCATACGACATGGTTTATTTAGATTTCCAGAAAGCTTTTGACAAAGTCCCGCAAAAAAGATTAATTCTCAAACTGAACGCAGTAGGGATTCAAGGAAATGCATGCACATGGATTAGGGAGTGGTTAACATGTAGAAAACAGAAAGTACTGATTTGAGGAGAAACCTCAAAATGGAGTGAGGTAACCAGTGGTGTACCACAGGGATCAGTATTAGGTCCTCTGCTATTCCTAATCTACATTAATGATTTAGATTCTGGTATAGTAAGCAAACTCGTTAAATTTACAGACGACACAAAAATAGGAGGAGTGGAAAACACTGTTGCAGCAGCAAAGGTCATTCAAAATGATCTAGACAGCATTCAGAACTGGGCAGACACATGGCAAATGAAATTTAATAGAATTTGATACTGAAATTGAAGAAGGGAACTATGAAAAAGACCTAGGAGTTTATGTTGACTCAGAAATGTCTTCATCTAGACAATGTGGGGAAGCTATAAAAAAGGCCAACAAGATGCTTGGATATATTGTGAAAAGTGTTGAATTTAAATCAAGGGAAGTAATGTTAAAACTTTACAATGCATTAGTAAGACCTCACCTAGACTATTGTGTTCAGTTCTGGTCACCTTGTTACAAAAAGGATATTGCTGCTCTAGAAAGAGTGCAAAGAAGAGCAACCAGAATCATCCTGGGTTTAAAAGGCATGTCGTATGCAGGCAGGCTAAAAGAATTGAATCTATTCAGTCTTGAACAAAGAAGACTACGCGGCGATCTGATTCAAACATTCAAAATCCTAAAAGGTATAGATAATGTCGACCCAGGGGACTTCTTTGACCTGAAAAAAGAAACAAGGACCAGGGGTCACAAATGGAGATTAGATAAAGGGGCATTCAGAACAGAAAATAGGAGGCACTTTTTTACACAGAGAATTGTGAGGGTCTGGAACCAACTCCCCAGTAATGTTGTTGAAGCTGAAACCCTGGGATCCTTCAAGAAGCTGCTTGATGAGATTCTGGGATCAATAAGCTACTAACAACCAAACGAGCAAGATGGGCTGAATGGCCTCCTCTCGTTTGTAAACTTTCTTATGTTCTTATGTTCTTATGTATGTACGTTTTTTTCACATTTGATGTAAGAAAGTTTCAGACTTTTCATACTTTTACAGATGGTAATTCTAAGTGATTTAGTTTTGCCGCAGCAACATGGTGAAAACAGCTAAACTCTTTGAGCTGTATAGAGACTCTTGGTAGTTTCAAACAAGTTTTTCTAACTTGTACGAGGAACTACCGTTCCTCTCAATATATATATATATTTATATATATATATATATATATATATATACACACACACACACACACACACACACACACACACACACACAGCCATGCATACATATATGTATATACACTTTTGTTTTTGGATGGGGGAATTAAAGACTAAACTCAACGCTCAGTAATGAGGGGAAAAAAACGGCTGTTGGGAGGAAACCTCTGGTGGTCCTGTTGGAGAGCTGACCCTCACTCCTGGCATACTAGCAATACTCTGTTGGGCAAAGATATAGCATGGAGAACAAACACAAGAATCCACTGCAGTAGAAGACCTATTCACATTGACTTTGGTGCTGCATTTATTTGGAAGGAATAAATATTGTGTTAAATCATGAAAATCATGAAATACTCATTTTAAATCATGAAAGGCCGTGATCAAGCCCTGTGAAACAATACACAACCATAACTATATGTCACTTTTGATAAAATTCTGGTTAACATTACTTTTGCCTGCTGAGGTTGCTGCCCAATACGGAATGAATAGGAGCATATAGGATATGAAGTCATCGCAGAACAGAGAAAGGCTGTTTCAGTGCTGCAGAGGGAAGACCAAATCATGATGTACCTCTGAGCTTCCAAGTGTGGCAGATTTTTCTTTTTCAGAGAACAAGGAATTTTGCTTGAACAAGGAAAGACAGAATGAAATCCTGTTTAAAGAGCATAGAGCAGACACAACCCTGCCTGCACAACGCAGTGAAGGCACACCAGTCGTGCTGGTAAGCTGAATGTGTTCTGGTGACATTGATTTTGTAGTACAGAACATATTAGGGCTAAACTGCAATTTGTAGCACCCAATGTAGACTGGACTTGCATCACACATGCAACAATGTTACATGTACGTACTGTAGCGTAGCCTACTGATGCCAACATCATTTGAGTGCAGTGTAATATTGCCAGGCATTAGATTTTGCTTAAAAATACTTTTCTTTTTTACTGTACAATATAATGTAACTGTATACATTAGGCATCCAAGCCAAAAGACAACTGTGGCAGGGTAGAACAGAGACCTGCACATAAATAGGGTCAGGGCTAAGCCCTGCTTAATAATGTGTTCATTTAAACATGTGTTTGTATTTTGTGTTATGATTTAAAAGGCATTCAGCGTTTAGTTAAAAACACAACGTGTTAAATCATAACACAATGTGGTGTTATGATTTTAATGTATTTTGTGTTTGTTTTAAAACAAGTGTTTTCTTTGTTATTGTTTGGTTTGGATGTGGTCTGGCAGGGGCGATTGTTGGCAGTTCGTCTCTGCCAGACATCTCGTGAAAATGCGTGGTCGGCAGCAGATTAATTATAAACAGAGTTGCTGCCAACCGCGCAAATATTAAAAATCCTGTACAGAAGGTGATTGTCTCCAGATGAATTCATTCATTTATTGTTAATCTGGAGATGGTCACCGGTATAAAAACCTGCAGCTTTTCTTGTTCGGTGTGGGTGTTCAAGAGGAGGAACATGCATCTGAAAGAGAGCGAGGTAAAGACAAAAATCGAAAACGAAAGTAAAAGTAAACAAATGCTACATGTGCTGGAAATTACCAGCACGGCACTTGTTATTATTAGTTTTGTGAGGGGTGAGACTGTTTTTGTTTAAACCTTTTATTTTGCTCTGTGATCAGTGTTTTTGTTGAAATATTTATTTTATTTTCAATAAAAATAGCGCACCAGAGCGCTTTTCACCCATAGTACCTATCTGTGTGTTTCTTTGTCAGCTGTCTGGTCTGGGAACGTCACCACTCGTCCAACCTGTCACAACAACCTTCTGCTGTTCTAGTTTTGTTGCTGAATAGTTGATTGTAATGGCTTAAGAGCATAGGCGCTGGGTCAAGGGGCAGATTCTCCTATACTTTGAGACAAAATTGTATTGTGAGGCCGGGACTTCCTGCGAGAGTGGGAATTGTCGTGTCTGCAATGCCTTAATAAAATGAAGTCATATACAGTATCTAGGACTGCATGGATCCGTGTCCAGAAAAAAAAAAAATTATCACGAATATTATTTTTGTTTACGATCAGCAAGCATTTTTTCTTACTTACAATTTTGAGCTGGGTCGCATCAACAGCAGGAAGCTGAGGAGAGAGAGCCGAAGCGAATGTGAAGATTTGCTGCTGGACTGCAGGCAGGCGCTGTGCAGCGGGAGTGTCATTGCGAATGCGTGCAAGGGGACAGCTACTGGTTTTAAGCAAAAAATCCTGGTTTTGAAACATGTTCAGGAGGCGCAGGATCAGCGGAGTATCCAGGAATAGAAATGCAGTCACCATTGGAGAATTCGATTCTACATGGTAGATGCAGTCCCCATTGGAGAATTTGATTCTTCATGGTAGATGCAGTCCCCATTGCAGAATTTGATTCTACATGGTAGATGCAGTCCATATTGGAGAATTTGATTCTACATGGTAGATGCAGTCCCCATTGCAGAATTTGATTCTACATGGTAGATGCAGTCCCCATTGCAGAATTTGATTCTACATGGTAGATGCAGTCCCCATTGCAGAATTTGATTCTACATGGTAGATGCAGTCCCCATTGGAGAATTTGATTCTACATGGTAGATGCAGTCCCCATTGGAGAATTTGATTCTACATGGTAAATGGAGAAAACCAATTTCTCCCTGTTTGGATTGCAATTTCTTTTTCAAAGAGCTTTCAGAATCTTGTCATTGGGCCAGACTAAAGAACACAGAGCTGGAAAAGTTCTTCTTTCAAACAAACTCATATAAAACAAACTAGGATGAACCACCCCTAAAAAATTCTCACAACTTATAGAACGCAGAGCTGGAAAAGCGGGGCAGTCAGTAGGGGCCGAGGCGGCAGGCTCGGGACTGTACAACAAGCAAGAGCACAACAAAACACAGAGCACGGCGGAGCATAACCGGGCACCGTGAAGCTGAGAGAGCAATGCTCCAGCCGAATGCGTTCTCACAACCAAAGCTCAGAAAAATGCAACAATGCAAGCCCTTGCTCCTACTCCTGCTCCCCAAATCATATCTAAGGTTACAAATAAAGCTATTCATAAACATGTTTTATAGATCCATTCTTTTTTTTTTTTTTAATGTCACTACCCAATTATTGTAGTTATGATTACTCATTGCATAAATTGAATTGGATACACATGTTATTATGTGTAGAGACACTTTAATTACCGGTAACTTAAATATCCCACAAGTTTATACCACATTTTTCTTTGCATTCTAGCTACTAGGAAACTTTGTGACATAATTGTTTTGAATTTCTCTTCCCAGATGATGGGGAAATTGTTCTCTGGTATCGCACAGTCTGGAGCCTGGTGTTGCTTTGATGAATTCAACAGAATCAGTGTGGAGGTGCTATCTGTGGTTGCATCACAAATTCAAACTATAAAAGCAGCAAAAGACAGTTGTGTTATGAGGTATGTTATTTTGTTTGTACTGTCAAACTACAGTACTGTACTTAAGTATAATGAAACAATATAATTATTTCTTGTTACTGAGCCACAGGAGTTTTTGTAATATCTCCTTTATATTTGTAATCTGTGTTAAATGATGCTAAAAGGTAATGAGTAATTTGCAATTTAAATCTAATATATTTCTATATGTATTAGTTGATCCTTAATGTTTAAAATCAATGCATTTTGACTCCAGTGCTATGGTAATTAATTTATTCTGAGCTATTTTCGCCTTTTTTTTGTTTTTACCATTGTTACATTTGTGGCTATAACTCTTTAACTCTAAAGGTTAACCCTTTGCAGTCAATTTATTAAGTGCGCGTCAGGTCCAATTTATTTTCACACGCGCAGTTAATTTTAGACGCGCTGTTTAAAACTTTTTTTTCCACAGTCAAACAGGTTTAAAAGGCCCTGCATATCAACAAAGCACTCACTAGGCATCTCCAGCCCCGCCCCACCCTTTCGTTCGCTATCGCTTTCACATATGCTAAGAAATAAATAATAATAATAATAACAGTCGTACATACCGATCAATCATCTCCTGATCACTTGTTTTATCACCAAACTCCTCAATAATGCAATCCAAGTTATTATTTTATTACTATAACATCTCAAAAAAGCTCTGCAAATGTCCGTGATGGACTCTGTGCGCTGATACAGTAACATCCAGCTTGTTTCCTTATGACCTCCCATATGGGATGCCAATGCCAATTATGACTATTCATGAGATACGCCCTTTTTTTATTTATTTATTTTTTTGATCGGCTTGTCTTGGCTCCTGTCGCTCCCACTCGGCCATTGAATGGTTTTCTCAGCTTTCTCCGGAGAAAAAACGACTAGAAACCCGTTTTTTGCATTTTTTTTGATGATGTCGGACTGGGTCCGACAATGGACCGGATAGGAATAATTGCAATGTCGGACCAGGTCCGACAATGGACCGCAAAGGGTTAAAACTCTTTAGAGAGTGCAGATATGGTCATGGTTACTATGGAACATATATATAGGAAACCATATATGCTCATATAAAAAATGTTCCTTGCCCATGACCTCTGACTTCTGCTAAAGGTCAAATGCAAAATTTGCTTAAAACTCCTTAGGGTGGATTTCACAGGTCGAGATTCAGCCTGGCTCAGACTCGATCTCGGATTTAGTCCTGGATTGACATTTTCTTCCATTGCGCAGATCAAGATTCAAGTTCAATCCTAGATTACATTCCAATCCTGGTAGAAGGTGGATTGAGTCTGGATTCTTGTGAAGATGGTTGGTTATTTTGGATGGTTAGATATTGCGTTATTTGTGATCATAGCAATCCTTTTATTGAATAGTGACAAAAGTTTTACACAAAGATTCAGAATGAAAAAAGAAAGCATAACGGAGCTGGTTAATATATTAAAAAGACACAGAGACAAAAAAGACTCTCTTCCTCCACTCATTAATCTGCTACTTGAGATTTCATGCCACTGGGTCGTTTCAAAAAGTAATCGGGTGCAATACCTGTTTCCTGTCAATGCGTCAAAAGTATTTTTTTTTCACAGTCAAACGGGTTTAAAAGACCCTGCATATCAACAAAGCACTCACTAGGCATCTCCAGCCCCGCCCCACCCTTTCGTTCGCTATAGCTTTCACATATGCTAAGAAATAAATAATAATAATAATAATAGTCGTACATACCGATCAATCATCTCCTGATCACTCGTTTTATCACCAAACGCCTCAATAATGCGATCCAAGTCATTATTTTATTACTATAACCTCTCAAAAAAGCTCTGTAAATGTCCGTGATATTCTCTGAGCGCTGATGCAGTACCATCCAGCTTGTTTCCTTATGACCGCCCCTATCTGATGCCAGGGGCAAGTATGACTATTCATGAGATACGCCCTTTTGTTTTTTTCGGCTTGTCTCGGCTCATGTCGCTCCCACTCAGCCATTGAATGGTTTTCTCAGATTTTTTCATAGAAAAAATGACTAAAAACCAGTTTTTTGCGTCTTTTTGATGATGTCGGACAGGGTCCGACATTGGACCTGATAGGAATAATTGCAATGTCAGACCAGGTCCGACATAGGACCACAAAGGGTTAAAATGAGTGTGCACACACTAGGCTTTCATAAAAAAAGGGAAATAGTCTGAAACTCACTCTGTTCAATACAGATAACAAAAACCACGGAAAAAGAGAAGTTTTTAGAAAAAAAACCATTATTTATTGTTTGTAAAAAATATTTTAGCATGGACAGCGCAAATCTGACAGTGTACGATGCAACTTCAACATGTAGGGAACATGGACATTTTTTTGGATAATTGGATAATAAATAAATGAATTATGGACAAATATACAAAGGGACTAAAAAGCAACCAAAAAAAAGATTAATTGAAAATATGGAAAAGAAAACAAAAAAACAGAAAAAAACCCATTCAAATTAGTCATTCCAGGCACCCTAATCATGTGGTACAATATGGGGCTGTTCACTGTGGCTTGAATTGCCAGCAAGGTGGCGACCAGGGCAACATAACCCTAAACAGCTCTGGTCTCGTGCATCTGATCCACAAACACAAAAATATATATATATATAGTATTTTTCGTAAAATAGGTCCTTGTGCCTATGATGTCGCCATTTCTCTTATTTTGTAAAGATTTTGTGTGAAAAGGTTTGTTTACTGCACCGAGGTAGGTCTTATGGAGCATTATAAGGGTCAAAATCAAATCTTTAATTCATAAATTAATTTGTCAATTCATAAATTAATTCGTCAATTAATAAATTAATTCATAAATTAATTTGTCAATTCATAAATTAATGTATAAATTAATCAATTCATAAATTAATTTTTAAATTAATTTGTCAATTCAGTAATTTATTTATCTGTTTGCCAAATGATCTTTCAATTTCATTTGTCAATTAATCTTTCAATTTAATTTGTCAATTGATCTTTCAATTTCAATTGGCAAACAAACTCTTTTTAAAGGTTGTCAATCACCTGAGGGGGCAGGTTTTGACCATCGCGAGGTACCAGTTTTGCACCAATCAGACGTAGGAGGGCGGGTTCGATCGATAGTGCTGTAATTGTGAAGCAAGGCTTGTTGTTGTGGTGGCGAGGGAATGTTTGGTTTGGAAAATATTTTAAGAAGACCATTTAGACCCGTAGCGTGGCAACTTTAAAATCTCGTAAGTACTGTATTATTAATGTCCAGAAAGAATATACCATAGAGCGCTGTAAACCCATACTGCAGCAAGTGCTTTTTGTATTCATTTGGGGGAAAAAAATGTTTTATGACCATTTTAAACGCAAAACTCAAAGGCACTTACTTGTGATGCACATACTGTATATTTTCTGCAAGTAAGCTGTATCGCAATTCAAATTTACATCATTAAACAACATTTTATGTTTAATTTTTTACCTACGTTGATTTTCACCTGGACTTTTTCGATTGTTGTAGGCCTAAATATTTTTTAAAAATGGGGAAGACCGCACACTCTATTGCATTACATTCAGAATTATTCACATTCGAAAAATGCTGATCTTTCGGCACAGTTATGAAGGCACTTCTGACTGTCAAAATGTTTGCATTTTGTTGAAATAAGTTTTAATGGAGTGCAAAATTAGTGTTTGTTTTTTTTTAACACTACGGCTTAAGCTCCATTGACCAGCACGTGTTTAAAAAATTGTGGTGACATTTTTTGTTTTTTGCCAGCTAAATTTACTTTGAATCCATTTTCTAAAATTTTAAAAAAACAAACAAAAAAAAACTTATCTATCCATACAAAAAAAGGAGGTGAATTGATTTTAGATTATTTTGAGTGTTGTAAGTTAATGGTAATTACTACATTGCCACGAAAAAAAAATAATAATTGAATTTGTCCTTTCTGATTTGTAATTAGAAACAGAATGTCATCTCCAAATGGCAAAACAATTGCGGAATTACTCCAAGAGTGTGCAGACAAACTTGACAGTCCTGTTCACGCCAGGCCATTAAACCGCATGTGTACTCCTTCATCTACACCCTCATCTTCATCCACTTCATGTGGATCCTCATCTGTACAAGGTAATGTCTAGGAAACTTATCGGCAGGGACTGGGGCACTTGTCAGAATAGAAGGGAGTGGAGCAATATACGGAACAATCCTTGAGGTAAGCCTGCTGCCCTCTGCAAGAAAGCTGAAACTGGGACAGAAGTTCACCTTTCAGCATGACAACGACCCAAAGCACACAGCCAAATTTACACTGGACTGGCTAAGGAACAAAAAGGTAAATGTCCTTGAGTGGCCCAGTCAGAGCCCCGACCTAAATCCAATCGAAAATTTGTGGCATGACTTGAAGATTGCTGTCCATCAACGCTCCCCAAGGAACTTGACAGAGCTTGAACAGTTTTGTAAAGAAGAATGGTCAAATATTGCCAAATCTAGGTGTGCAAAGTTGGTAGAGACCTATCCCAACAGACTCACAGCTGTAATTGCTGCCAAAGGTGCTCCAACCAAGTATTAACTCGGGGGTGGAGACTTATCTGATTATGATATCTCAGATTTGTAAAAAAAAAAAATTCTCGGTACAAACCTTTTTCCCCTTAACAGTGTGGAGTATGGTGTGTAGGTAAGTAGAAAAAAAATCCTTATTTAAATGCATGAAACTCTGAGGCACTAACACAACAAAATGTGAAGAAAGTTGGGTGTAGACTTTCCATAGGCACTGTATGTATGTATTGTGCACATAGCCTTTTCACAGCAAACAACATATATTTTTGTTTAACCTTCAGATGAAGTGGCAAGGCTGTTTAAGCCATATCCGGCTCCCGTTGGTCATTCTGATTTAAAGAGGAAGAGAGAAACTCGGGCACAGAAAAGTGCCAGTTTTGTACTTTGTTATCCTAAACAAACCTGGACTCACATTTTTTGCTGCCTTGCTGTTAAAGACTGTAACAGAAATGAGAAGGACAGTCTGAAACTGGCTGGATTAGGGGATGAAAAAATCACTTTTAAAGGTAAAAAATGATATATGGAGGAAAAGGGGTACAATTGCAATATGTTATAATATGCATTAAGTCAAGGTAAATTATATTACAGTGGATGTTATAAAGTACAAAACACGAACCTATATTATCTTTTTTATATACTTTTGTGAAAGGTGGATTTTCCTACTTTACAGCAGTGTACATTACATACTAGCTGTTTTAAGTTATTGTTAAAACTGTTTGGTTTTGTAAACCTTAAGTAAAGTAATATAACAAAAACATTAACTATTTGACATTGCTGCTATTTTTTCTTTTTTCTGAGTGCTTCATGACATCTTTGTCTTATCCAACTCTATTTCTATTTACAGAAAAGGATGGTTGTGCAGATGACTTCATTGCAACGCTGTATGATATCTTCCCAAAACCAAAAGATGCTGGTGGGTTTGAATTGTTAAGATCTACAGGTTCAACTGCTACCAGAAAACTGGCAGTCATACAATGTTCCAATGAGGGACATTGTATTATCTGAGAACCCCAGAGTCGGGGGTTGGGGCTGCTATAATCTATATCCGACCATTACAAAGAGATCTGGATATGTCAGTCGTGCAGGTAAGTCCTTAAAAGCAACACCATTCATAATTTCATAACGGCACAGCCTTTCAAAACTAATCGCAGTGTTCTGACAAATTTAATTCACGACCACTGAAGGCATTACTGACAACTGTGTCCTTGTATGGTATACTATATATACTACCTATACATAAAAATGTGCTTCTCTCGCAGGATAGTGCCATATCATCTGCCCCACCAGTATGCTGTATTCATTGTGGCACAGATGTTCCAATGAATGAACTCCGAGATCATCAAAGGACCTGTCACAAGTAAAGCTTTATTGCACTTATATTTTTCTTTTATTGAATATGTTTTGGAAATATTTGTGTAATGTTCTTTTATTTTTTGTCAGAGAAACTGGAGATGACGAATGTGAGATACTTTCCAGTGGGTCTGACATGATGGTATGACGTAAGGCATTGCTAAAGTTATTCTACCTAAATATAACATACTTATGAAATGCATACTTATGTCTATACTTACATAGGAAAACACAATTCTGACAAGGTATAAAGACTGTTGGTTCACACAAAATGCTTTTAGTCAGTTTATTAGGAACTTCATTTGGAATGTTTTGTAACATACTTTTGTCATCAAATGTTTACATACCCCAATGTATGGAAATATCAATACATAGGGGTATGTAAACTTCTGATAATTGTATACAATGTCTGTGACTAAAGCTACACAGTTAATACAAATGCTGCTTTGGCGGTTGCAGGTTTAGAAAATTGTTTCTAAATTTACAAGTCTAAAAGCAATGTTACCAGCAAGAGTGGACTCTAAGGAATCTAGACTAGCATAAGCCACTAGTCTGTATTATAGCGAACTAAAAAAAAAATGTAATCTAAGAATACTGTGTCTAAAATAAGAATACCATTTTGCTTTTTCAGTCAGAGATTGGCATATTTCAGGATGTTTTTCATCAAAACTCGGAAAAAGAAATTGAAGACGCATTAAGGGAGACGGGACACGTTACTGTAGCTGCAGACATGTTGCTGCAGAAAGGTACCTTTTTTGGGGGGTAGTCTAACTTTTTGCAAATGAATGCCAGGTACCTCTTCTCTGGCCATGTCAAAAGTGGCAACAAGAAAACCAAGTATGTCAGTAAAATGCATCCCATTATTGCCTGACAGCCACTGTAGGAAGTTGTTACATTTCCACAAGTTGGGGTATGTGAACTTTTATGACAACTCTACCTCCATGGCCTTGATAAGGTGCATTACAGGTTTCATCACAAGTGAGTAATCAGAAGAGGCATTGAAGGGGATACCTATGTGTATCATTTCCACGGGCAAGGATAAACATCCTCAAGGGTTCGTATAAGCAAACAGAAAACGCTATACTACAGTGGTTTATTGTCCAATTGCTGTCATGGTGTATTCTTTTATAGGTATCTTTCATACTGAACAAAAATTACAGGAAACAAAACATCCAAATATACCAAGCAAAAATTAATAGGAAAGTACTCCCTGAAATTTTTTTTCTTCTTTGCCAATGCAAGTTGAGTATTGTAAAGATACTTGTCACTGTGTACATATGTTTATTATTATTTTTTTACAGTTTCTGAACACTTGAGTGATCTCACTTTTCATGAAACTACCACAGTATTGTAATTTGCTCTTTTTTTATAAAGGAGAGGCTACACAGTGTAGTTTTGGACAAGACCTTCTCACTCCTGGTGCATCTTCAACACAAGGTCATGCTTGTAAAGTAAAACAATTTTAACATCTATGAATTACTGCCATAAAAAAATTATAAACAACCAAAAAATTGTCTTGCAGATTGGGCTACTCAAAGTGATCCTCAGCAAGTAATTGAAGAATTCAGAAAGGCATACACTGGAATCCGAAAGTTCAACCCTTCTCTGCGACCCCGCATGGACTTGCGAGATAGTGATACCGATCGAGATAAATCTGTGTTCATGTTTTACAAGAGAGCGCAGGACTGGGGTAACCCACTGTCGGCCATTCTTGATGGTATTTCTATTTATGTTTTTATTGCTGTAACACTAAATTTATTTAATCTTCGGATTATTACATTAATGGAATAAGGCTGGAATTTCTTTTTTTATAAACATGTTCCACAAATCATGCAGTACTTCCCAGGTATTTTGGAGACAATGGAATGTATGATTAAAATTTTAATTTGTGTTGGCTGTAGGATGCAATATATGCAGAAATTATGTAAGACCATTTTATATTTACAGGTGACATAGCTGTAGGGGATGGTGTGAGCCATTTCTTTCTCAGTTACTGCATGGACAGATTACAGACTGGATTTAATGTTGATTGTGGCTGTGGTAAGTATCTACAGTATGGTATTCATTGTGCCTAAGTATTTTCACAATGTCTGATTCTGTTGAACCAAAAAAAAAAAAAAAATGGCCAAGAAATCTACCAAGTTTACAGTATATATCATCTGTTGTCTTAATTACAGATCACAACATAACTTATTTTGTTACATTTAGAAATATATAAAATATGTAAAATTAATATGAGTAAATATTTTATGCAGAACTGTGATTTATTACATTTTATTGTTGTTGCTCACTTGCCTTATAATTTCCAGGAACTGGAGGGAAAACACTGCTGTTTGAAGGAACACAAGATCACCTTGTCCCATCAGCTGCTAAAACTCTTACAGATTCAGGCCTCTTTGAAATGGCGGGAAGAATCATTGGGCACTCCTTCTTACATGGTGGACCAAGAATGTGCAGCTTAAGTCCATCGTTTGCTCGTCTCTTCTGTGGATTTCTTGACTGCTCCACACCTCAGAGCCCTGAAGACTGCCCTGATGTTGATGTCAAAGTGGCTATTGTAAAGGTATATTTCTAATGAATTGTTAGTGTGCCTTGTATATTTCAATTAAGGTTTTAGTTACAACAAAGATATTTGCTCATTACCCATGGTGAGTTTGAATATTCTGAATGTCCAATTAAGTTGCAGTGCTCTGAAGTGGTCCTCGATGAAACATTGAAGACAGAAGCAACTGCTATTGGTGTTCACTGGGATCTTCCTATTGTTACAGTTCAAAATAGATACTGGTATGCTCAGCAACTTCTTGTGCATGCAGTAAGTATTGCTGTTCTTTATTTTACTTCTTGAATTGTTGTAATGCAAGGGTAATAGTTTAAACAATTGTTATGCCTTTTTTCTCGCTTTTACATTTTTGCTAGGTTGTTGATCGAAGACAGAAAGCTGTCCAACAAGTACAGAAGGGGCTGAAGGAGTGTGGTATTCTGGAAATGGTGCAGAGACAACCTACAACTGTTGGTTTGCTTTTCCCACCTGCTTCTGAAGCTGACATCGATAGAGGCAGGTTTCAGATGTAGTAACCTGAATTTCTGTAAAACTTTATGGAAATAAAAGTATTACTTGTTTAATCTGCGTTTCTTACAAATCTTTTTAAGGTGTTAATTCAGAGAATAGTGTGGCCCAGGCCAGATGATTGCAGTGTTGAATTGCTGTGCAGTTACTGCATTCCTCAGAAAATTCATTCAGGAAGGTAGATTGTATTCCTAGATGTTGGATTAAGTGTTCCATTATGGCCACAGATTTCAATGGTGATGCACCATACAGTTGTCACCAAAGTTTACACAGCTTAAACTTTTGACGACAACTGTACCCAAGGAGTGCACTTGCAGTTGTTTTATTTGCAGTTATTTAACTTTTGTAATACAGTATATATAATGCAGTTGAACAAACCCTGGGCTGAGTTGAGTGGGGGACGGAGGGGGGGTGATGCTGGGACACCAGAATCACCGTCGAGCCCTCTTGAGGTGTCGTGGGCTAGTCGACGAAACTCTGACGATGGAAGGTGCCCACTTGAAAACCCCAGAGATGTACCCTACTTAGCTCAATCCAGACGGTTGTCATGCTGATGCGCTGGGGAGGCCGCACTGTGGTTGATCCCCGGAGCCAGCATCGCAGCCGTTGTGTGTGCTGATGCGCCAGGGAGGCAAAATAAGCTGATCCCTGGAGCCAGCATTACACTTCAGCCATTAACACCAGACAGAAGGATATCTACATCATCATATGGAAGGAAACGTAAATGGATGGAGACACATATGGATCACATTAGTTGGTGCTTATCTTGACGAGAGCCGAGTTCAAATCAGCATAAAGTTTTAACATCTACTCTCGTGTAATGGAAATCATGAAGATCTGGATACGTCCAGTGACTGCTGTGAATAGTGCAGCTGGCAACAAGGGAAAGACCTTGTGACAGCCTGGAGAGACAGCTGACAGGAGGAAAGAGACCCCATTGGGGCTGGTAAGGGTTAGCTACCCTTGTCGGCAGTATCCAGCTCTGTGTTTACAGGATGCTGGAGACACCCGCCCAAGGCTTCTAAGAAATTAAAGAGAAAAATAACCCTAGAGTCTGCGAGAGCGGGGGCGGAAGATGACTCAATGTTGGACAACACGGTTAACGACTTAGGAACGGAAACGGATATGAGTATGGAGAGTACTTCACAAAAGACTAGTTCAAGATCTGCAGTTAACAAAGACATGGAACTCCAGGTTTGTGTCTGCGGCTGGAGCAAGGCAACAACGGTCAGGGGTTTGAAGATTCATCAAGGGAGAATGAAATGCTTGAGGGAGAAGGGACAAGGGCCTCGCATTGATCAGTACTTCTTACGAAGTCAGTCAAGTCAGTCGAATGAAATCCAGCGACAGGAAGCAAACCACAGTTCGCAGGATATCATCACCCCTGTCATAGATGTGAGGAGGACTTGCATGGACACAGTTAGTGATGAACCTAATGATCCTTGTGAACCCGGTCAGACAAACCAGCATAAGAGAGAAAAGAACCTCAACGGGCACAAGCCTGGAGTTAAATGGCCAAGAGCTTGTGAGAAAACTGCATGGGACACAGTAAACACAGATCTCTGCGTTGCATTGGAAAGATTAAGTGGAACAGTTGAAAAAAAGCTGGATAAATTTGGGGACATCATCTACGCATATGGAAGTGAGAGGTTTGGAGTTGAAAAAAGGAAGGAAAAAGTACAAACTATTCCTGGAAAGTCTAGACGGCAGCAGGAGATTGAACGCTTAGTTAGAGAAAGGAGACAGCTGAGGAACCAATGGAGAAGAGCAGAACAAAGTCAGAAGGAGGGACTCAATCTCTTACAAAGGGTCATAAAAGATAAGCTTGCAACATTGCGCAGAGCTGAGCGCCTACGGAAACGCTACAAAAAGAAGGAGCGTGCGAGAGCTAACTTTTATAAAGACCCATTCAAATTTGTAAAGAAGTTATTCACCAGTGAGAAGAATGGCACACTAAAAGCATCTAAGGTTGAGCTGGCGAGATATTTGGAGGAAACACATACAGATTCAAAAAGGCAGGAGCCTATGTCAATTCCGTCAGACATCCCACCCCTCAATCCACAAGAATACCAAATGGAGGACTGTGCACCTAAGTGGAAAGAAATAGAGCAAGCTGTGAAAAAAGCAAGGGCTTCATCATCTCCAGGGCCTAATGGAGTTCCGTACAGACTGTACAAGAGTGCTTCAGGAGTTCTACGAATTCTGTGGAAATTGATGAAAGTGGCATGGGAAAAACAGGTTGTACCAAGAGCATGGCGCCGAGCAGGTGGAGTCTTTATACCTAAAGAAAAAGATTCTACAAGCATCAGTCAGTTTCGTCCCATTTCCCTATTAAACGTAGAAGGCAAGATTTTCTTCAGCATTATTGCTCAGAGATTGTCAGCTTACCTATTAAAGAACTGCTTCATTGACACTTCAATACAAAAAGCGGGCATTCCAGGTTTCCCAGGTTGCTTAGAACACATCAATGTGATCTGGCAACAAATTCAATCAGCTAAAAAGGAGAGGAAGGAGCTCCATGTGACATTCCTGGATTTGGCTAATGCATATGGTTCAGTGCCACATGAACTACTTTGGGCAGCATTTGATTTTTTCAGTGTACCGATGACAATAACAAATTTAGTGAAAGCCTATTTTGGAGATTTGCAATTCAGTTTTTCAACTTCAGAATTCAGCACTACATGGCAATGCCTAGAGGTTGGAATAATGGCAGGATGCACCATTTCTCCACTGGCTTTTACCATGGCAATGGAAGTAATCATTAGGGCATCAAAATGGGTAGTAGGAGGAGAGTGCTTGGCTTCTGGAATGCGACTACCACCAATTCGAGCATACATGGATGACATGACAACCATGACTACAACAGTAGCCTGCACTAATCGGTTATTGGGCAAATTAACCAATAACATTGAATGGGCACGAATGCAATTCAAGCCCACTAAATCAAGGAACATCTCTATAATTAAAGGCAAAGTAGTAGATAAAACGTTCTTCATTAATGGTGAGGCAATACCAACAGTGTCTGAGAAGCCAGTGAAGAGTCTTGGGAGATGGTACGACGGGGATCTAAAGGACACAGTTCGTGTGGGAGAAGTTAGACAACAAGCAGTGGAAGGGTTGAAGAGCATAGACAGCTGCGCTCTACCAGGTAAACTAAAACTCTGGTGCTTTCAGTTTGGTCTACTGCCGAGGTTGCTGTGGCCACTGACTGTGTACGAGGTTTCTTTGACAACAGTAGAGAAGCTGGAAGCTTTAATCAGTTCATACATCAGGAAATGGTTGGGAGTTCCACGCTGCCTCAGCAGAGTGGGACTTTATGGTAAAGGAATACTGCAGCTACCAGTCTCTGCTCTAACCGAGGAGTTTAAGTGCGCCAAGGTCAGACTGGAAATGACATTAGTAGAGTCACGCGATAAATGCGTAAGGGAGGCAGCACCTGTGTTGAAAACAGGAAGAAAGTGGGCGGCAAAGAAAGCTGTGGAAGATGCAAAGGCTGCCCTTCGAATTGGTGATATCATGGGGCAAGTTCAGCATGGAAGAGGGGGTCTTGGTTTCAGTTCAGCTCCTCCTACATGGCACAAGGCAGCCCCAGCTCAAAGGAGGAAGCTGGTAGTCAACAAGGTGCAAAAGCAGGAGGAGAGGATGAGGTGTATAAAGGCCATTTTCCAGGCCAAGCAGGAAGAATGGATGAGATGGGAGAGTGTGGAAGAACGCAAGATTGGCTGGCAAGACCTATGGTCAATGGAACAGAGCAGGATCAGTTTCCTCATCAGGTCAACATATGATGTTCTCCCATCACCACAAAACCTAAACCTCTGGGTAGGAGAGGATCCCTCATGTCCTTTGTGTTCATCACCTGCAACATTAAGGCACATTTTGACAGGATGTAAGGTGGCTCTTAGCCAAGGACGGTTTACTTGGCGCCATGACCAGGTGCTGCGATGTTTGGCCTTAGCATTGGAAGACAAGCGTAACATGACCAATAAGTTGTCACCTGTTCCATCAAAACATTACACACAAAAGACAACATTCCTCCGCCCAGGAGAGCAACCAGCAAGAAAAGGTGTTAAAACCAATCCTCGCCCACTGGAAGCTGCTAGAGACTGGAAAATGCTGGCAGATATTGGTCAACGGCTTATTTTTCCACCTGAGATTGCCACCACTAACCTTCGACCAGATATTGTCTTGTGGTCTGGATCAGCACGCCTTGTTCACCTGGTAGAGTTAACAGTGCCATGGGAGGATGCTGTAGATGAGGCGTATGAGAGGAAGAAACTGCGGTATGCTCAACTAGCCACTGAAGCGGAACAGCGAGGATGGAGAGTCCGGGTTTACTCAGTGAAGGTGGGTTGTCGAGGATTTGTGTCACACTCTATAACCGGGTTTCTGAAGAGTTGTGTCGCACAGTGAAGAACTTATCTGAAGGAGCAGAGAGGAGCAGCAACTGGCTGTGGTTGAGACGGAAAGATTCTGGCTGGGGATCTCAAGCACAATAGAAAGAAAGAAACGCTGATGTACAGGTAAGTAAGCTGGGCTGAGTTGAGTGGGGGACGGAGGGGGGTGATGCTGGGACGCCAGAATCACCGTCGAGCCCTCTTGAGGTGTCGTGGGCTAGTCGACGAAACACTGAGGATGGAAGGTGCCCACTTGAAAACCCCAGAGATGTACCCTACTTAGCTCAATCCAGACGGTTGTCATGCTGATGTGCTGGGGAGGCCGCACTGTGGTTGATCCCCGGAGCCAGCATCGCAGCCGTTGTGTGTGCTGATGCGCCAGGGAGGCAAATAAGCTGATCCCTGGAGCCAGCATTACACTTCAGCCATTAACACCAGACAGAAGGATATCTACATCATCATATGGAAGGAAACGTAAATGGATGGAGACACATATGGATCACATTAGTTTACTGTAAAGCTACGTCTTAGTTGGTGCTTATCTTGGCGAGAGCCGAGTTCAAATCAGCATGAAGTTTTAACATCTACTCTCGTGTAATGGAAATCATGTGGACTGTAGTACAAATGTGCATTAATAGTTTACTTCAGCAAAGTTCCATGTGAGATCATTCATTCTCACACCTCAGTAAAACTGCATGTTTATTTACAAAATTACACCCTTGCATGTTTTTATTTATATACTAATTTGTAATACTTCTCTTGTTTACCTCAAGGAAGTCAACATGAGCTCAAAAACCTGATCAAGTTCTGGATTGGATGGGAAATGCTGCCTACAAGTCTGCATGTTGAAATAAAAGATGATGTGGATTTTCCTGTGGCATCAACCTGCTTTGAAAATTCCAAGCAAGTACAGAACATATGAGTCGTTCAAAGAGGAGCTTGTTGCCATTTCCAGTAGCTGTAATGCTGGATTTGGGCAGGTGTAAATCTGAAGTGTTTTTAGCGGTGTGCAGACGAAGCTTTTTAAAAGTTCTAAAGTTACTTTTTCCTAGCATACCTGTCTAATTGTTTTGGAATAAAAAAGTAAAAAGTTGTTCAAATGTCATGGCGGGTGCCATGTTAAAGTGTGGCACTCCTGTAGAACGCCTTAGACTAGTAGTTTTCAAAATGAATGATAGATTTAAGCTTTCATTTAAACCATTTTGAACTTTTTTGCAAGTTTTGTTTTTAAATTGAAAATGCAGATGCGGTGGTTTAAAAGGTTCACTCCCCTTAATGTGATAAACAAATTGCACTTAAGTCCATGTAAAACCCATTCATAAATTACCTGTTGTGAAATGTTACTGTTTTATATCCTACTGGTTTTATATAGAGGACATTTGAATCATTGAGATGAAGAACCATAGATTTAATATGTGTTCATTTAAGTTTAATTTGTATAATGGAACAGACCACACTGGTAGAATAAAAATGCAAGGTGTTGTCAAAACTACTGCAAATTCACACATGGTTGACTTCTGATTTCTTATCTGGCATTTTGTATCTTGCTTAGATTTCTGTCATGTTGTAAAGTTTGATAATGACAAGTTTGACAAAAATGAATGTGGTGGAAAGAAAAAAAAAAAAATTCTGCAAGGTGTTTTGCATATTAAAACTGTTTTCAGAAATAAGTGGCAGGGAGTGCAATTTCTTATTGGTATCATTTGTAAGAAGATATTCAGACTCAATCAGAAATGGAGATCAGGTTTCAAGGAATCAAAATTTATTTCAACAGTGCTGGGAGCCCCTCGCAAGGCACAATTCAACTCACTTTTTCTCTTATACCTTCTTGGGTAAGGGTGTCACCAGCAGCAAAAAATGAGAAAGGTAAGGTTTTAAACAAAACAGTAATTACATGGGGAATATATGGTTGCCAAGGTTATTCATGACCTCACATTGGCGTCTGACCACTACTCATTTTGGGTGTTCAGCTAAATAATATCTTCTAACACAGCTGTATATTTAGTGAAATATCAAATAGCATAAATGTATAGCTAATTTAACTTGTGTAATACCATTGAAATGTATCCGCCTTTGCGGTGTCACAGACAAGATAGCTCAGAGGTTTGTCTTGTACAAGGCCAATAACCCTAGAACCCTGACAGAGAAGTTCAGTTTCTTTTTTCACACAAACTGCCGATTGAGAATCACGTAAACTGAAATGTATGCAGAGCCTTGAATGCTGCAGCATTAGCAATGTGTTTTTTTTTAGTAAGGGAGTTACTAGCACATCACCTTAATCCAGTGGTTACCAAACCAATCCTAGAGCGCTGCCCCCCCCCCCCTCTCCCTCCCCTCCCCTCCCCTCCCCCTCCCCCTCCCTTTTCTCAGAAACTTTGTTGCTTTGGACAGTGCGTCAATAATAAAAGCAAATAACACTTTTAGGATGTGTTGACTTCAAGTATGAGCTGGAAGTTAAACCTTGTGAAATAAATCACAAAATATTATTCAGGTGATCGACAGTATTTACATACAAGTCCAGTCAACTTTCTAATGTCTCACAAGTGGGTCTCGAAAGGGTGGAAAGCTCTTCCTCTGATAAAGGCCTTCTGAGGTTGATTTCAGGAATTAAAACTCCTCTGTTGTTATCTTCAAACTGGCCTTCTGAAGACCAGTCAACACCATATTCTCCATCCACCTTAGACATTTAAAAAATACAATCGGTTTGCAAGGAGATTAGCGCATGTCTTTAGTCACAAACTTCAAGTAACATTTATAGACTTCGAGCCCTACTTTGAAAATGATTTACTGATGATTTAGGACAATACATGTTGGATACTGTAACATACTTAGTTTAAAGTACTCCAAAAATATAGTAAGTTGTATTACATTACAGGCCCGTTTTGCAGACCATGCTCAGCAGTAGTACTACAGTAGATTACCTAAATAGTCCAAGATTAGTCCAAACCAGAGGCTGTGAAAGCATTTATATATATATATTTGGTTAATGAACTCTAGAAAGATGTTCCTACTAAGGGAAGATAATAAACATGCATTCTGTATTGATTACTTTTAAATATTTAGTATTTCAAAGTACAGATGTATTGTACCTCCTAACAAAAAATGAAAATATGGATATTCAAATTTAAAAGCATTATCCAAAGTTAACTTTTATACTACTGTATTTCAAGTAGGAATTTAAAATAACTGCCCTCACCCCACCCACACACACCAAAAACAACAACCAACCACCTGGTTAACAAGAAAAGGGCTTGTGGTTAAAGAAAAGGGCTTGTAACCAGGAGGTCCCTGGTTCAAATCCCACCTCAGCCACTGACTCATTGTGTGACCCATGAGCAAGTCACTTAACCTCCTTGTGCTCCGTCTTTCGGGTGAGACGTAATTGTAAGTGACTGTGCAGCTGATGCATAGTTCACACACCCTAGTCTCTGTAAGTCGCCTTGGATAAAGGTGTCTGCTAAATAAACAAATAATAAACTATATAAATCTTCAGGGAATTCAGCCTCAGAAACGGCTTGCAGCTCTATTATTCTGTGAAGTAGCCAGTCGATTTTATAGGAGGCATAGATAGTCCCAGTTGTTTATTCCACTCTCGATTTCATTTGTCAACATAAAAAAATGATTTCTTAAAATCTCAGCTGCCATTTTGTCGGATGTTCTAAAATGGTAACACAAACAATGTTTACCGTAAGCTAAGCATTATCTGCAGTAACACATCTGTATGAGAGAGAATTGTTCCTGAATACTGTTTTAAAAATAACATTTTAATATTGCATGCTAATGTAGTTAGGACGTATCCAACATATTGTGAAGAACCTGCTGAGCTTGAGTCGGAGGTGGGGCGCGAACCTGGGACCTCCAAACTACAACGCACGCACTACCACTACTCAGGAGTTCATTACAATCATATCCACAATTTACATCAGTAACCTATCAACAACTGCTGCTTTCTATTACTCATGTATTTTTTTAAATGTCGATCTCAGTAAAAAACAAAAAAAATACAGTACTTACGAGATTTTAAAGTTGCCACGCTACGGGTCTAAACGGTCTTCGTAAAATATTTTCCAAACCAAACGTTCCCTCGCCACCACAACAACAAGCCTTGCTTCACAATTACAGCACTATCGATCGAACCCGCCCTCCTACGTCTGATTGGTGCAAAACTGGTACCTCGCGATGGTCAAAACCTGCCCCCTCAGGTGATTGACAACCTTTAAAAAGAGTTTGTTTGCCAATTGAAATTGAAAGATCAATTGACAAATGAAATTGAAAGATTAATTGACAAATGAAATTGAAAGATCATTTGGCAAACAGATAAATCAATTACTGAATTGATAAATTAATTTAAGAATTAATTTATGAATTGACAGATTAATTTATGAATTAATTTATGAATTGACAAATTAATTTATGAATTAAAGATTTAATTTTGACCCTTATAATGCTCCATAAGGTCTATCTTCAGCACAGCAGCAACATTCCAAAACACTTGCATTCAAGGCTATCTCCTAATATGGTCCTCTACTGGAAATACACAAGGAGGACCTTGTTTTCAAGGTCGGAAGCAGGGCTGTCTCTCACAGTGCCTGAGTAAAAAGAGTTAAAGGGCCAGGTCGCCGGCGGGATATTTAACATTGGGCAGACCCTAAAAGGTTAACCCTTTGCGGTCCATTTATTCAGCGCGTGTCAGGCGCGTCAGGTCCAATTTATTTTCACACGCGCAGTTTATTTTAGACGCGCTGTTTAAAAGTATTTTTTTTTCACAGTAAAACAGGTTTAAAAGGCACTGCATATCAACAGGACACTCAGTACTGCATCTCCAGCCCCGCCCCACCCCTCGTTCACTGTTTTTTTTCACATACCTCTTGATAGTAATGCGTACCGATAAATGATCTCCTGATCACTCATTTTATCACCAAACTCCTCAATAATGAGATCCAAGTCATTATTTTATTACTATAACATCTAAAAAAAGCTCTGCAAATGTCAGTGATATTCTTTGAGCACTGGACGCAGAAGCAGCTAACTTGTTTGTTCATGTCTGTGTTATCTATGTGATGCCAGGGTGTGGCAGTGTGACCCCGCCTTGTGCGTATTGTTTGTTTATATGTTGCATGTAGTGTGTTAAATGTTGGTGTATTGTCATTGGTACACGGGATATAAATGGGTCTGTGTAGCACGTGTGATAAAATGTATATTTGTATTTAGCCACGAGGGTTGCACATCACTTCACGTGCTGATTAAAATGTAATACTATGTGAGCACGGGGAAGGATACGTAATTAATCCATGTGCAGTTGTACCAAGATTCTAACTGAATGACTGATAAGCAATCGAGTCTCGGTACAACTGCATAAAAGACGCACATTGTAGGGTTGGAACAATAATCGATTATCGTGATATTATCGATAATGTTTTTGCAGCGATAATTGTATTGCGTTGAAAAATAATTATCGATAATAATTTTATCGTCCGTTACCCACTATGATATGCTTGTGTGTAACAGTAACTCTGCATTGAAGCAGTAAGACAGGACTTAACTGTCTGCGTGAGGCGCAACACATGATCTGCGTGCTACGTAGTGGGAAGTTGTAACATGTGACGTAAGATTCACCAAGTAAAGGCAAACTTTTGAGCTAATGGTGATGGCAACTGCAGAAACTACCAAACCTTCCGAAAAGATTTTAGAAAAAAGAAAGCATCAGTCCTGTGTGGTAGTTTTTTGGAGTGACAGAAAGTGATCCACAAGGTAATAAGCCCATCTGTAGGCAGTGTGGAAAAGCTGATATTTTTTAATCGCAATTTATAATTATTAAAAAAAATTTTAAACACTTTTTTTAATAAGTAGCGTATATTTCAAAAGTTGAAAAGCTACCAAACAAACATTTGGTTATATTATTTGTGCTTTTTTGTAACCAGCCATTGTTTCATAACTTTTATTAAAGATGCTGGTCTTTTTGAAAACTGTCTAGTTTCATTTCTTCTAAACTCGTAGAGGCAGCTGTCATATTGCTCAAGTATATATAGCTTTAAATTTGATAAATTCCAAGACATTTTACATATGTTATTTTTTCAGCCGATAATCATGATTATCGTGATAATTTACAGCCGATAATTGATAACTGAAAATGTCATTATCGTCCAACCCTAGCACATTGTCACTCAGCCGGGGTTGGGTGTACAGGGAGGAGGTATGGGGAGATAGAGAGGAGACAGAATCTAAAAATAACAATTGCTAAAACGTGCTGGATTAGCCAGCACAACACTTACTTGTCTGTCTGGTTTGTTTGGCCCTTGTGTCTGTTTGTTTTGTGGTTTGTATAAAACCCTTCATTTCATTATTATTTAATAAAGAAACCGAGCGCTTTCGCGTCGGTTTTAACCCGCAGCTGCTGTGTGTTTGTGTTCTTCCGGGACGGTGACGTCACCACTACAGCCATCCTGCCACACAGGGCTATCTGTATTCATGATACGCCCGCTTTTTTTTCGGCTTCTCTCGGCTCCTGTCGATCTCACTCGGCCATTGAATGGTTTTCTCAGCTTTATCCGGAGAAAAAACGACTAGAGACCTGTTTTTTGCGTCTTTTTGATGATGTCGGACAGGGTTCAACATTGGACCGGAAAGGGAAAATTGCGATGTCGTTCCAGGTCTGACATAGGACCTCAAAGGGTTAATATTTATATTTTAATTGCTTTTGCCAGGTACATTTTCTTCATATCATTATTTGTGCTCAATCATTAAGAACTGAAATAATGAACACATTGATGTTCTGGAGGAGGGTGAGGGTGTTGTGAAAGGACTGTCAGTGTTGAAGGCACTCTGCAATTAGTGAACAAAATGCCATTCTGTGTTGCAATGTAGAGAAGATCAAGCAGAACGCTCGTGCAAAAGACCCGGCCCAATCTTCGAGTCGCGGGCCTGCGCGCGGCCGGCCGCTCCGCTGTCCCGGCGGGGGGGAGGCCGCCGCCCGCACCCCCCGGCACGCGGGCGCCCCGTCTCAATTGCTTTAAAAAAATTTTTTTTTTAAAAAGCAGCAGCATCAACAGTGTCTGCCTTGCAAAAAACAACAACAAAAAAAATCCACATGAATCAGTGTGTCACGTGACCCGGTGAGCAAATGCGCTCTTAATACAATAATAAATAAAAGTATTGGCGCTCCAAATAAGCAAACGTCCAGGTCACATCCAAACCTTCTCTTTCCTACAGCCCCTGTACTGTTTTTAAATGCATTTACTTTTAATGCAGATTGTGTAATGTTTTGTTTTTATTCTAGTATGTTCTAGTTTATTCTTTTTTTTTTATTCTGGTATGTAGTGTTCATGTCTTTGTGAAAGATGCTTTATAATATAAAATTGATAGAATAATGTAGTATGCATACTACTACGACTAATAATAATAATAATGATGATGATATATCAATGATGTCAACAGTAAGGAAAACCCCTGGAGAAGATTTTTTTTAAATCAAATACTATGTATTGCTAATTCTTTTCTATTACAGGCATTTTAAAATGAAATGAAATGAAGCAATACAATGTACTTAAAAATAAGAATGTATTTTATTGATAAATCTTAACATGTGTACAAAAAAAAGATAAAACCACAGATGAAAAATGCATTAAATCCACACCAGCCAATTACATACAATTTACTACAGGACATTGTTCTGTTACATTGCATGAATGGAAATTAAAGGCATATCTCTGCAATAGGTATACAACTTTTATTTCAATGTTCAGTGCAGGTGTTTATGAGAAAAGTGATGTCCAGAGATACCGATACTTTTTAAACAGTGGAGCAGGTAGTATGAAATATGAATACCATACTTGTTGTAAACTAGAAATATTTAATTGCATTGAAACACAATATAGTTTTCAACATAGTAAACAAAACAGGTACATCTGGAACAAAACTGATTAGAATATATGCATTTCAGTGTTTAAATCCACACCAAACAATTACATATATATATATATATATATATATATATATATATATATATATATATATATTACAGGAAATTATTCTGTTACATTGAATGCATACAAATTATTACATACATATATATTTATTACAATAAATTATTCTGTTACATTGAATGAATAGAAATTAA
Source organism: Acipenser ruthenus (assembly GCF_902713425.1). Taxonomy (NCBI): domain Eukaryota; kingdom Metazoa; phylum Chordata; class Actinopteri; order Acipenseriformes; family Acipenseridae; genus Acipenser; species Acipenser ruthenus. The sequence goes on from NC_081194.1 coordinate 35,079,889, forward strand.
AGGCATATCTCATGCAACCAACAAGATGATCTTTTGTTTCAGTGTTTAGTGTTTCACCCCCACCTGTCTGTCTGTCTTGATTACATCAGCCTAACATCCAAGGACATAGTGGTAAACCCAACGTGTTTATGAGTGATGTCCACAGATACTGATACTTTTTAAACAGAGGAGCAGGTAGTGCAATATATGAATAACATACTAGAAATATTTAATTACATTGAATGACAAATTCAACAATACAGCTTTCAACATAGCAAACAAAACAGGTTAAACTGGAACAAAACAGATTATAATATATACATTTTAGTGTTTACATTACACTTGTGGTTCAGTAATGCAATCAGCTTTACACGTAGGGCCTTTGACCAGAGGAAAGTCCAACTTGTGCTGAATGAAATGCTATGTAGGTTTGCTGGGGTACATTAGAACACAAAACGGAAAAAAGAAACAATGCACCACCATAAAAAAATAAATGTTTCGGAGGACGGGAGTGCTTGCCTTCGTCTCTCCTGAGTCAATATGGGCAAGTTGCAGTTGTGAGACAAAGCCTTAAAATAATAAATTGGATATTGTAAAAACTGGGAGCAGCTGAAGAGGTGGAAGGAGATGAAGTGGGATGTGGCGCAGGGGTGGCTGAGTGGTCCAGGACTGCGGTCTGCGGTCTGGGAAAAGACATGCGGCTGGTGTCCGTATGTCATGCCCTCCTGTAGCAGCAGGCGCGGCTGCGGTTGAGGCTCTGGGACCACTGCGCTGGCGCTAGGGGGTGTGACCCCCTGTTGAAGGACAGCCTGCTCCTGCCCCTTCTGGCGTTTGTTGTGCCTAAAACACAGCAGATGCATGACATTGTCAGTTTTATGTTTCAACAAAAACACAGTCACTTGTTTGTGGTAGTTGTGTAGATTATGTGCGTTTTTCTTTCAGCCTTTAACCTCAAACTGTATAGCGATCGAGATGTTGTCATTCTTAATGGACATCTCAACACTATGCTTTTCGAGGTGTAATGTCATCAGTGTCCAGTCAAGAGACGAAACTTACCATTGAGACAGGGTGTGCTGATTCAACTCGAACAGCTGGAGGGTGGTCTTCTCCACGAGCCTCTGGCTGCCCAGCACCAGCTCTCGGACTTTGGAGTAGTCGCCGACGATAGCCGCCCACCGGGAAGTCTTCACACCTTTGGACTTGGTGGAGGATGGGTGGAGGTGGCAGAGCTGGATGCAGATGGCCTCGACGAGTCTGCTTGTCTGTGGCCACTGGGCAGGTCCCGAGCACTGTACGAGCAGGCACCTGCAACCAAGCAACAGGAGTAAAAAGTTTTAGTAGTAATGGGTACATGTTTATATTTTAGGGTTGTATGTGGGTGTTGAGTTTTTTTTTTTTGTTTTTTTTTTACTATTGTAATAACATTACACATGAACTAGCTCACCGTTTCAGGCTGTCCGTGCCCAGGGTGTCAGAGGAGGTGGTCTTGGTGGTCTTGAATCGCCCCTGAATTAATGGCGGCGGAGACAGTGGCAGCTTCATGCGAAGGCTGGAGGAGCAGGTCCCGGGACCCTGGCACCCTTCTGAAGGCAGGGCTTCCTTCCATTGTTCATAACTGGAATACAACTTACATTTTACTACTTATTTGAAGAATAAAGCCGATTCATCTCCTAGATATTTTCTGACATATACATTCATTCTTTTTACATTACAATTTATTCAACAGGCAAGTACAGTTTAGGAATGTCAATGTGTGGTAATAAAAAAACAACTTGGAGTGTATGCAGCATTAATAATAATGATGGCTGTAAACAGACAGACACACACACATTAGCTACAATTCCTTTTACACTGAAATAGGCTTAGAGACGAGGCACTTATCTTTACCTCTGACTGTTAGATTTAAATATGTTCTGTGAAGGAAAGACAATTCAAACAATTCAGTACATTGGCCGCTGCGTGGCAGGGAATGACAGTAGTTAATATTATCATAGCCTTGATGAGTGTAAGTTGCATTTGGGATACCTGAATAGCTAAACACAGCAATACACATAGCCTAATACACACTGTAATACTAGCACAACAAAAGCTATACATTAATGAATGATGAACATTTTAATAGACAAATTAATAGTATGCCTAACTAAACACACTAAGCCAAATACACACACTCATAACACAGAGTGTATGCAGCATTAATAATAATAATAATAATAATAATAATAATAATAATAATAATAATAATAATAATCACATGCAGTAGAATTAATTTTACATGGAGATATAAAGAGATAGCACTTTACCTTTCAAATAGTTAATGATCACTCTGTGAAGGCAAGAACAAATAAGTAGTTAATATTATAAAACGTTGCAATAGATCAAAAGCAAAAACTTACAAATACTAAACACTTGATCTCCATGAAATTGTATGCATAGCTAAATATGCAAAGCCCAATACACACGGTAATACTAGTACAACAAAAGCAATAAATTAATGAATGATAACCACTTGATCTCGACAAAATGCTAATAGTGCATAGCTAAACACAACGCAGAATACTATTATTATTATTATTATTATTATTATTATTATTATTATTATTATTATTACTATTATTATTATTAATAACACCGTGTAACAATTTTTTTTTTTTTTTGGTTCCTGGGTAGTAAGTGTTATTTCCTAATTGCTTATGCCTCAAAAGTATAGAAAATGGCTATTATTCCCCACAAACTTTGCTTTTGTGACCAGGACAGTGATATTTTGAAATTTACATATTTTCCAGAACATTCCAGATAGATTCAGTGCTGAGTAAACTTGGAGTAACTTCTAGAACTTTCTAGAACTTTCCAGTAATATAAATAGTAGTATAAATACAGGGGCCTTAAGCCCACCAGTTCAGTTTAGTTCCAGCTGCCTAAGTGGATACATATCTGCATTTTTCTGAGATGGCATCAAGGTCATAGGAGACTTCAAAATGGTGGCATTCCTGATGGGTCTCCAAGGCGGTTTTACCAAGTTTCCCTGCTATCTTTGCCTTTGGGACAGCAGGGACACCAAGGCACACTACCACAGGCGGGACTGGCCACAGCGGACCGAGTTCTCTGTGGGGAGGAACAACGTCAAGTGGGAGCCACTGGTGGACCCCCGGAAGGTGCTGATGCCACCACTGCACATCAAATTGGGCCTTATCAAACAATTTGTCAGAGCTCTAGATAAGGAGTCGGCCAGCCTTCAAGTACCTTGAAGACTTCTTCCCTAAGCTGTCTGAGGCAAAGGTCAAAGCCGGTGTCTTCGTCGGACCACAGATAAAGAAGATCCTGGAGTGCAATGAATTCCCCAAGAAGCTCACTAGTAAGGAGAAAGCGGCTTGGAACAGCTTTGTCGCAGTGGTTCAGGGCTTCCTGGGCAATCGCAAGGCCAAAAACTATGTGGAGCTGGTTGAGACTCTGGTGAAGAACTACGGCACAATGGGCTGTAGGCTGTCCCTCAAAGTCCATATCCTTGCTGCTGTGGATACATATCGATAGGTTGCGGATGCAACCCCGGTTCCCTGAAAGAGAAAATAACCATCAAGGTATGGGACATTGCCGTCAGGCAGTAGGGATTGGCTGAGCTTTATGTCAAAGCTGCCGATAGGCCTCCGCGCAAGCTGCCGTGTAAGCCCGCCCCCCTGGGAGCTTACTATACGCAGCGCGCGGAGAGTCACTTCCTCTTTTGCCCTTCAGGCCGTGAAGGCCTCCAGAGCGACCTCGCGGCTTGATGGTTATTTTCTCTTTCAGGGAACCGGGGTTGCATCCGCAACCTATCGTTCCCTTTCAAGTCGAAAATAACCATCAAGGTATGGGAACAGTGTACCCAAGCCGTCGCGAGGGAGGATTCTCGGCAGTAGGACAGCCTTACGTCATAACGCAACTGCGTAGGCAGTACATCTACACATATGCGGAGCTGCGCCTCAGCATCTATGCTCGCAATGACACCTGTCCCAAGGTGGAATAGTCACACCATATTGTCAACCACTCTAGACGTCCGCAACCTGAGGCGTCATAGAGTGCAACACAGATGCTCCAAATGACGGAGCAGAGGATTCCAGTACATTTAACCGGTAGAACCTCGTAAATGTATGCGGTGTAACCCAACTGGCTGCAGCGCAAATGTCAGACATCGGCACCCCTCTAAAGAGGGCCCAGGATGTTGCCATACCCCTAGTGGAATGTGCCTTCAACTGCCCTGGTGGCGGAAGGCCCATAGTATCATATGCTAACTGAATAGCATCCACTATCCAATGAGAAAGGCGTTGCTTAGACAACGGCTGACCCAAAGTTTTAGAACCATGGCATATGAACAGCTGTTCTGTTTGCCTCACAGTCTTTGTGCGATCAATATAACACCTCAATGCCCGCACAGGGCAGAGCATGTGTAACCGCTCTTCCTCTGGGGAAGAAAAAGGAGGAGGATGGAACGCCATCAACTCGACTGGTTGGTTCATGTGAAACAGGGATATGACCTTGGGTAAAAAGGCCAGATTTGGACGCATGGAGACCTTAGAACCGTCTCCTGCGAAACGAGTACATGATGGATGCACCGAAAGTGCATGTAACTCGCCCACGCGTTTTGCTGATACCACTGACAGCAAAAACGCAGTCTTAATAGACACGAGCTTCATATCCACACTGTGGAGAGGCTCGAACGGTGCCTTGGTAAGGGCTTCTAGCACCACATCAAGGCTCCATGACGGTAAACTGGTCGACCTTGGAGGCCGCAAGCGTCTTGCGCCCTTTAGGAACTGAGATGCCAGGAAATGGCAACCAGGTGATAACCCGTCAATGCATACATGGCAAGCCGAAATAGCGGCCAAATACACTTTAAGTGTAGAGGGAGACTTTCCCTCATCCAACAGCTTCTGCAGAAACTGTAATATCACTGCCATAGGGCAGGAGACCGGGTCATGGCCCTCAGCCAGACACCAACTCTGAAACAATTGCCACTTATACGCATATTGCGACCGAGTAGAGGGCGCCCTCGCACTCTGAATGGTGGATATAACCGCCGTCGAAAGCCCTAAGGCTGACAGGCGCTCCCACTCAGGGGCCAAGCCCATAACTGCATGAGTTTGGGGTTTGGGTGCCATAGGGCTTGGGACAACAGGTCCGCTCGCAGAGGGAGCTCCCTCGGGCGACCGTGCAACAACTGCACTAGACTCGGGAACCATATCCTCCGAGGCCACCGAGGAGCGATCAGGATCACTGTCGCTTGCTCTACCCTGACCTTCTCCAAGAAGGCGGGGAGCATCGAAATCGGTGGAAATGCGTACAGGAGCCCTGGCGGCCATTCGTGAGCCAGTGCATCGACTCCCAGGGGGCTGTCGAGGTCCTTCACCGAGAACCATAGGGGACAGTGCGTGGTCTCTCGCGAAGCGAAGAGATCGACTTGCGCTGTGCCGAACCAGTCCCAAATGCGCTCCACCACCCGAGGGTGAAGACGCCATTCGCCTGCAAGAGGACCTCCTCTGGACAGGAGATCCGCTGCGTAATTGACTCTGCCCGGTAGGTGAACCGCCCGCAGAGAGGCTAAACGCGGTTGAGCCCAAAGCAACAGCCGTCTTACCATCCGGTGAAGGCCGAGGGACCGCAAGCCACCCTGGCGGTTGATATACGCCACTACCGTGGTGTTGTCTGACCGCACTAACACGTGCTTGCCTAGAAGCACTGGCAAGAAGTGCCGAAGGGCGAGGTCCACCACTCTGAGTTCCAGAGCATTGATGTGGGCCGACATCCAGGGTCCTGACCACACTCCGCGAGTCCCCGACCCGTTCCAGACTGCTCCCCAACCCTGGTTGGAAGCGTCGGTCGTAATAACCTCCCTTCGGAAGATGGGACCCAAGCGTACGCCCTGGCGGATGTTCGACGGAACTTTCCACCAGCGCAGTGCTTCCCAGCAGGTTCGGGATACCCTCAACCTGCGGTGTTTGTCTCTCCGCGGATGCAATGCGAAGGCATTGAACCAGGCCTGCAGAGGTCTCTGGTGTAGTAAGCCCAAAGGAAGGGCTTGCGAGGCGGCAGCCATCAACCCCAGTATGCGCTGACACAGCTCCATGCTGACTGTTTCTCTCAACCTGAATAGGGAGAGACACCGCTCCAGTGAAGCAACTCTTTGTGTCGACAGGGTCGCTTCCATGGACACAGAGTCCAGATGCAGACCCAAGAATTCGGTCTGTTGGCTCGGCACGAGGCGGCTCTTTTCTGAATTGACCTTCAGACCTAGCCGCTGAAGATGGTCTGTAACCATCACTGTGTGCTGTGCCAACTGCTCCTTTGACTGCGCGCAGACGAGCCAGTCGTCCAGATAGTTCAGCAGTCGGATGCCTTGAGCCCGCAAGGGGGCTAAAATGGCGTCCATACACTTCGAAAAGGTTCGAGGAGCTAGAGACAGGCCGAATGGCAGGACACAAAACTCGTAGACCCTGCTCTGAAATGTGAAACGTAGGTACTTCCTGTGACCCGGAACGTGAAAGTATGCATCTGTGAGGTCTACGGTGGTAAACCAGTCGCCTTGCCGGACAGACTGGACAATGTGCCTGTGCGTAAGCATCTTGAACGACAACACCCGTAGGTATTTGTTCAGTAGTCGCAGATCTAAAATAGGGCGGAGCCCGCCATCCTTTTTTGGCACTAGGAAGTACTTGGAGTAGAACCCCTGGTCGGTCAGAGCAGGGTCTACTAGTTGAATGGCACGCTTCTTGAGCAATGCCTGTAAAAGCCTGTGGAGCCTGCAATGCCTGTAAAATTGTTTTTGCTTATGATTGTAAGTCGCCCTGGATAAGGGCGTCTGCTAAGAAATAAATAATAATAAAAATAATAATTTCTGCATTTAGAGCTGAGGACTGAACCGAGTCCTTCACTGCAGTTACCACCACTCCCCTGAAGGGGGGGGGGGTTTTAACCGGAATTGAAGGGTGTACCCGGTGAGTATAGTTTTGCGCACCCAAATGTCGTTGGTGCATTGTTGCCAAAACAGGAGCTGTGGAACAGTGTAGGGGTGGGTTAACGGCTGCCGGGGTTTCTCAGGGCTGCTTAGGCTGGGCCTGGCCAGAGCCACGAGGGCGCGGTCTGCTACCTCCTCTGGGGCGCCACCCTCCGCGCTGCGGTCTTGCAAACGCGGGTTGGCCGCGTGCTGAAACCCCCAAAGGGGTGGTTTTACTGCCCTGTGGGTGCGCTTGTTGCTGTGGCGGTGCCCTGCGCCATTGGCGCTCCTGTGGCCGCCTTGGCTGGAAAGGCTTGCTTGGCCACATCTTTGCCAACTGCTGCGACGCCTCACGCGCCTTGACGGAGCGTTGCAGCATCTCCTCCACCGCTGGGCCAAACGTGTGCCCCGGGGATATAGGAGCATCTAGCAATGGGGCCTTATCAGGCTCCTGTACCCTGGCCTGAGAGAGCCAGAGCTGTCTCCTTGCCACCACAAGGGAAGCAATGCTCCTGCCCTGTGCTCGCGCATTCAGCTGAGCCAGCTTAACCAAAAGCTGCGCAACTGCACCCAGCTCGGTCCTAAGTCCGACAGATGGGGACTCAGGCAGATCGCGGATCAGCGCCGCCTGGTAGACTGTCAGGAGGCTGGCCACATTAGACAGCCTAACTGCCTCCGTAGCCGCGGCATAACCCTTTTTCAGATGGGCCTCCGTAGTCCTACACTGCCTGTTAGGGCAGGAAGGGTCCTTAGCCAGCCCCGATAATGTCGGCGCTTTTACTAGCGCGGCGAACGCGGCGCCCACTGGCGGAAAGGACGCTAATCCAGCTTCGCTTGCCCCGTGCATGGTAAAAGCCGAAGCCTTGCGAGAAGTCACCGGGGCGGAGGCCGGGGCTCCCCAGGTGGACTGCACCTCCTTAATAAAATCCGGGAACGCCGGGAGCATCCTGGACTGAAGGTGCGGAGCCGATGGCAACTCAAATAAAGAGCGTCGTGTTGGCTCTGACGCAGGCCAGTCCACGCCTAAGTGACGGGCTGCCCTCTCCACCACTGACCAGATAGGGTCATTAGTATCCAGCACTTCAGGGTCGTCCTGCCCAGAGTGCTGGGATGCCACCTCAGGCTCTGTGTCCTCAAAGAGCGGGTCTGCATCAGATGCGTCCCTTGAGACAGCATCGGCGTCCCACTCTACTTCCTGGGGCACTGGTGGAGGAACCGTCAGCTGACTAGTGCTGGGTCCGGTTACTAGCTCTGGGGCCCGAGGCACCACATTTGCTAGGGTCATAAGGAGGGATTGTTGTCCCATCATGAGCTCCATAAATTGTGACATCTTGGAGGTGAGCTCAGCCACCCCAGATGTGTCCTGGTAACGCCTACCCCTCCGAGGGGAGCGAGAGTGCCTTCTCCGGCGAGGCGATCGAGACCTGGATCGAGACTCCCGACGGGGGTGAGCCCCGCGAAGGAGGGACTGCGGGAACGTTCCCGAGCCCGCCTGGCTGGAGATCTCTGACCAGCTGTAAGCTGGGAAGATGGGCTCAGAGGGAGCTGAGACGTCGCCGGCAGCGACACGACCGTTGACGGTGGGGCCGAGACGGTGTGGGACGAGCCCGAGGATGGGGAACGACCTCCAACTGCCTTCCTCGCTCTCTGGCGAAGGGTGCGTGTCTGAAACCCCGCACATAGCTGGCAGTATGCCCTATCTGCCAGGGCAGATGCGGCATGGTCCGGCCCCAAGCATGCGACGCAGTCTTCAGGAGGGTCGCTGGCAGGCAACTTGGCCTGACAGGTCACGCAACGGTGGAACCCAGACATAGTAGAACGCCGAAGCGTCTAGTATTGACGTCAAGCACCAAAGAGTGTGCGTCGAGCACTGTCGCGTCAAACGCCGAGGTGTGCGCGTCGAACGCCTAAGCGTCGGACACCAAGCGTCGAGCACCTGAAGTGCGTGCGTCAAGCGGCGCTGCGTCGAGTGCCGAGGTGCGTGCGTCGAGCGTCGATGGTGCGTGCGTCGAGCACCGAGCGCCGAAGCGTCGAGCACCGAGGTGCGTGCGTCGAGCGTCGAGGGTGCGCGCGTCGAGCACCGAGCGTCGAGCGTCGAGCGCCGAGCGCCGAGGTGCGTGTGTCGAGGGTGCGTGCGTCGAGGCGCCAAGCGCCGAGCACCGAGCGTCGAGCGCCTAAGCGTCGAGCGTCGAGCACCGAAGCACGGAGCACGAGGTGCGTGCGTCGAGCGTCGAGGGTGCGTGCGTCGAGGCGCCAAGCGCTGAGCACCGAGCGTCGAGCGCCGAAGCGTCGAGCGTCGAGCACCGAGCGTCGAGCACCGAGCACCAAGCGCTGATGGAACGTGCACCGAGCGTCGAGCACCGAGCGCCGAAGCGTCGAGCGTCGAGCACTGAGCCCCAAGTGCAGAAGCACTAAGCCCCAAGTGCAGAAGCGCTGCACAAAGCGCCGAAGCGCTGCACCAAGCGCACAAGCGCTGACACCAAAAGCGCCGGAGCGCGAGCGCCGAAGCGCGAGCGCCGAAGCGCGAGTACCGAGCGTGGAACGCTAGCACAGACGCCTAAGCGTCAGCTGACCCGCCAAGCGGAGACGCTAAGTGCTGGTACGGCGTCTGATGCTGTGCAATACCTACCTGAAGGTGCTGGGGATTTTGCACGTTGGTGGTTGTCTTCCTCTGTATAGTGAAGGGAAAAAGTTTGTTTTTTTTTTTTTTTTTTTTTCCAGGACGCTGCAGAAAGTAAGAGGGTGTAGTGCAACCCACGTGGCGGGAATGCGCCGCGGGGGGGGAACACTGCAGAGCAGACTACCCGCACACACACACGGTCTAGCCTAAGCTAGACCGAGGATGCAAAATGCGCGTGGGCCAAGGCAAACGCAACACGCGTCCGAAAGACAAATATAACAATATATATACAAAATATATATATACAATAATACAAAAATCCAACACAATAATAATAAAGAACAGAGGAAAGACGGGGAGACCACGAAGAACGCGATGCCGAAGCAAAGCGAAAAGGAATATATAATGTTAAACAATATATAATCCTAAATAATAATACAATAACAATAATAATAAACAATAATAACTCCGGAGAGTATAACTGAAATAAACTCGGAGAAGGGGATAAACCAGCTTCTCAAGCCTAAGCTTTAGTGAGTACAATCAGTTAAATAGCTCTAAGTCCTACCGCTACTGATGCTGAAGGCATCAGTATCGGCAGCTTTGACATAAAGCTCAGCCAATCCCTACTGCCTGACGGCAATGTCCCATACCTTGATGGATATTTTCGACTTGAAAGGGAACTGCATTTTTCTGAGATGGCATCAAGAGGCTGCAAGCATCCGGCAGACTCATTTTGCTATGTCTGCGGCCAATTTATCAAGACAAGAGCGAAAAAGTACTCCGTGGAAGCATCTGCTAAGATGTGTGAGGCCTACAAGGCATATTTCGGCATGCCTGTCGGGGATCAAGACAAACCCTGGGCACCTCATTTCACCTGTGAGCACTGCAAAAAAACTCTGGAAGGTAAGATGGACAATTGTTGCTCGGAATTTTATGTTATAAAATTTGTTAAAATTTTTAAAATTGTAAAAGTTTTTAATTTTAAAATGTTTTACAATTTTCAATGTTATTGAAAAAATATATCATATATGAAAAATGTTGCGAGAATCTCTTACACATTAGTCATGGGTGAAATAAATGTATTTTTGTAGGATGGTACAGAGGGGAAAAGAGAGCCATGAAGTTCGCTATCCCAAGAATTTGGCGGGAACCCACTGACCACTCAAGCAACTGCTACTTCTGCATGGTGGACCCTTCCAAGCGGACCGAGTTCTCTGTGGGGAGGAACAACGTCAAGTGGGAGCCACTGGTGGACCCCCGGAAGGTGCTGATGCCACCACTGCACATCAAATTGGGCCTTATGAAACAATTTGTCAGAGCTCTAGATAAGGAGTCGGCAGCCTTCAAGTACCTTCAAGACTTCTTCCCTAAGCTGTCTGAGGCAAAGGTCAAAGCCGGTGTCTTTGTCGGACCACAGATAAAGAAGATCCTGGAGTGCAATGAATTCCCCAAGAAGCTCACTAGTAAGGAGAAAGCGGCTTGGAACAGCTTTGTCGCAGTGGTTCGGGGCTTCCTGGGCAATCACAAGGCCGAAAACTATGTGGAGCTGGTTGAGACTCTGGTGAAGAACTACGGCACAATGGGCTGTAGGATGTCCCTCAAAGTCCATATCCTTGATGCTCATCTTGATAAATTCAAGGAGAACATGGGAGCGTACTCGGAGGAGCAAGGCGAGCGCTTCCACCAGGATATACTGGACTTTGAACACCGCTACCAAGGACAGTATAACGAGAACATGATGGGAGACTACATTTGGGGGCTGATTCGTGAAAGTGATTTACAGTATAATCGTAAATCTCGAAAAACTACTCACTTCTAAATCTTTTGTAGTCATTTTTGTATTACTTTAGTATAAATACATGTTAATTTGGATTCATATGTTGTTTTTTCTGACTTTATGTGAACGAAAAGACACAAATTTGCCCGTTTTCTCATGGGAAATAGGTAAATTTCAAAATATCACTGTCCTGGTCACAAAAGCAAAGTTTGTGGGGAATAATAGCCATTTTCTATACTTTTGAGGCATAAGCAATTAGGAAATAACACTTACTACCCAGGAACAAAAATTGTGTTACATATTATAATAATAATAATAATAAGACAAACGCTTGATCTCGACGAAATGCTAATAGCGCATAGCTAAACACAAAGCCGAATACTCGTGTTTTGTTGTTGTTGTTTTTTACTTTTTAAAATATTAACAATAATAATAATAATACAAGCTGTCATGGAAAAAATATAAATAAAATACAAAAAACAAACGCACAAAAGTCTACAGACCAGCGAAAACAATACAGCGTTGTCATTCGGCGAAAAAAAACACACGACTAAATTAAAAGATTATACGGTCGACATACTTGGTGACAGTTTAAAAAAAAAATAGAAAAACAGCATTTAAATATGAATAAAAGACTCCAAACTGACCTCTCTCCGTCTGCAGACAGCTGAGAATTAGTTGTTTTTTTTTAAACGCCGCCCTTCCAAAGTTGGAACAGGTTCCGCGCGATTCGATTCGCCGCCCAATGTTGGAACAGTCTGTTTCCATTGGCCCAATGTTGGAACAGCCCGTTTCTATTGGCCAAATGTTGGAACAGCCCGCTCCGATTGACCGAATGTTGGAATGGCCCGCCCCGATTGGCCGAAAGTCGGAACGGGCCGCTCCGATTGGCCTCCAAAGTCGGCGCACTCCGGCTCCTCATTTGCGATTGGCCCAGAATGTTGGAACGCTCTGTTCCAACATTGCCCCAAAGATCGCGAGTCGGAGGGCGCAAAAAGCTGTCGATATCTCCTGGGGGTGGAGTCAATGGCTGATACAGACGGGGCTCTTAAAGGAGCAGCTTTGATATAAGTGCTCAGGTAATATGGGCTGTAAGAGATATATCCTGTTTGATAATGGTTACATTTGTAATTCAGGAAACTAGGGTTATGACAATAACTTAATGTTTTGTTTAAACCTTTTTTTGTTCCTGAGTTTTTGTTTTTGTTTCTGTTTTTTTTTTTTGTATTTGTAAATAAAATTGCGCATCCACACTTTAAACCATCCTTATCTGCGACACTATCCTTTCACACTGGTGTCAGAGTGGGATAGCGCCCCTTGAGACAGAAAGGCCTCTAATGTGCTACACTTGTGCAGAGTTTGGGCACCAGGGAGAAGAGTGCCCATATGAAGACCCCCGCTTTATAGAGTCTTACAAGAAAGACGAGGGTGGGTCTCCAGAGGAATGGCTTTGCCCGATTGCCCAAAAGCCAAAGGACCCCTATGCGTCCCCAGATTAGACGCCTTTCTCGGCTACCTTGAGGACAAAGATTGGTGCCTTGCATGTGGGGAGCCACGGGAGGAGCCTGGTCTAGACAGGTATATATAGAACAACCGGGTCAAGAGGGTGGTGTTAGATTGTTTTTGATTGGGAGTTATAGCAGGTGAAGAGGTAGCAGCACACCTCTGAAAATGTACAATTATTTTCGACCAGGAGGATTTGAAAATGTTGTGTTTTGTTGACAACGTTTCAAACTGCTAAAAATGTAAGTTTTATTTTTTAATAAAAAATATAAAAAATGTATTACATCTGTTTGAAGTTTATGCTAACTTGGCGTTTTTTCTACATGTGAAATGGACTGATATAATACTACATGACATTTGTATTCTTAAAATCCTTGTGCTTTATGCTTGTCACATTTTTAATACAAGTAAAAGATTTCTCAATGATAACATGGAATATTTTACAGCAGTGTTTCTTGTGTGTTTTCTTTAATTACAGCCTGTTGGAAGATGTAAGTTCCCTGACAGCTGGCTTTCTTGGAGACACAAAAAGGGAACAGCCAACCACTGGAAATGTAGCTCTGGGTAAGTGTTACTATAGTAACGTGAAAAAATATACACTAATAGGTTACAGAAACATAATGTAGAACAGAAAATGATGTGCTAATAATTAGTAGATTTCAAGTGTCTAGCACTAATGAGGATTTTTCTTCCTCTTTAAAATAAGTGTAAGGCTTGTGTACTGAAAGCTAAATGCCAAATCAGACTTCATATAGATATCATAAAATAGCTTAGCCTTTCATTAGCAATTAGTTATGTCACCTTCTTCAAGAGCCCTTTTAGTTTATTTTACTTTTAAATTGTTTTACTATTTTAAGATCTACAGTAATGTAAAAGCGATTTGGATTTACCATGGTCGTAAAAAGCGCTATCTGAGTAAAATATTGTGTTCTTTTTGTGTGTTAGTCCACCTGCAGCAAAACATGACCTGAAATGTCTCATCTGTAGCCATCTTTAGCACTTTTTCGAGTTAAAATCAGTTCCTAAAATTGAAAAACACTTTTCTTAAACTATGGATATCTGCAATGTTCTTTCTACCTTGCTGCAAAAAAATAAAAGCTGCAAAAAGTATAAGTTGAATATCTAACCTGGTGTTTTAAAGCTTTGAACATAAGAAGTGGTTACAAAGGTTTAGATAGTTAACATAATTATCTTTTCATAATTATTTTTCTCTGCTTCCTCTGATACATACAAGCTGTAAAGGTATTATAAACATTTTAATATTATATTTGTAATTATTTCCTGCAAAATATATTAATAAAATAGAATTATATAATATTAATAAATAAATAAATATTTAATGATATGCCCTATGTGGAGCTGTGACAGAAAGACAATGATTCTTGGTGGTAAATCTCCCTCCCGACCTGTGAGGGCGCTAAGTAACGGGAACAGAGTACTCTGGACTACTTGGCCTGACACTTCGTTCCGAGGGTTAAAAGGAAGTCGGTCATGTAGAAAAGAGACTGAGCTTCGGTACACTAACTCATTGACCCGGAGGGGAAATGATGTGGCAACTGTGGATCATAAAAAGCAGCTGCAATTGTTTATCAAGGGGTCATGAGTGACGGTATAAATAGGGTTCGAAGCAATGTTATCTGTTCCTTCATTTTTGGTTTATAAAAAGTGACCTGGAAGGACCTGTGTTTCGTGTATCCGTATCGTGCGTGTTTGTTTGTTCTGTCTATTTGTTGTTTGCTATCACTAGACAGCTAACAGGTTCCGGAGCTGTCGCCAGAGGCCAGCACAAACCTGGGACTGCACTGCACTTGTATCACCAGTAATTGTATTTTCACCACTAGCACTAATTCACGCACCAACGGACTTGTGTATGTGTTTTGTGTTTTGTGTGGGTGTATAATAAAAACAGGACTATTATTTCAGGACAAACCCGGGGATTACAAATTAAGTAATACACGCCGCTGTATACTTAACATCATTTATTGTTTACTGTTTGTTTTGCCGTCAGGCACTGAACACAAAAATATCACTAAACAGACTTTACACCTGGATTATAATTCATTGATCACCTGCACTTGCACACTATCAACCACTTTGCCACAGGAGCTAAGGAAGAACATTTCATGGCATATTCAGTTTTATCTTGTATTTTTCCAAGGTTTGGTTCTGTGTTTGGTTAACAGGAAACTGAGATGGAAATTGTAGGCAAGTGCATTTCTGTGATATACTTTTATTCTGAGGCTTGTATTAAAATTGTATTTTGTTGCCTCTATCCTTATAATCCAAAAAGCTAAATAAACATGGTGATAAAGTTAGCAATTTAGAGAGTAGTAGTGACAAATGTATAAATGAATCTTAGACTGTATGCCATTGTTCAGGATACATATACAGCACATACTCACACTTAAAAGATAGAAACTGGGTAACAGGAGCAGTTCCCTATCAAGTACAAAATGTAACCATTACCTAATGGGTATTTATCCATAAAGACTGCGATAACCTGAACAAGATATATCAAAGCTGCACGTAGTGCCTGTGATGCAGTCGAGCCCGCCCACAAAGGCATAAAAGACTGCTGACACAAACATTGTCATCATTTTTCCTTTCACTGACCTGAAAGCAAGAGAACAGATAAGTATCTTTACTTAGATCAGATTTTTGTTTCGCTTGTAAAATGACACTTGATTGCGATTATTGTACATGCTTATAGTAATTACGACTTACACGTATTGTGCACTCAGCCATGGTTTTTGTTAGTGCCATAGCGGCCTTGTGCTCTGCACGATGCCAGCGGCTCTGCTGCACCTTCCCCGGCATCGAACAACCTTAAGTCGGCTACTTGTGTTCTCTCTCAGGCTGCTAGTTTCGGTTGAAGTTTAAAAATACAAATTGTGTGTTTTTTACGAAAATTATACTAAAGTAACGGTAATTAAATTGTTACTGTGTCATGTGAGAAATTGTTTCTGTGTGTATTTTTTCTGTTTTTTTTCACAGAAATACTAACGTAGCTGCTGGGCTCAGCTGTCTTGCATTAGACCAAGACACGCGCTTCGGGTTAAGTTGCTTGCATTTTGCCAACAGTGTTGCCACATTAGTTCTGCTTGCAGAATCAGTGTGAAGACTGTTATGACTCTAACAGTAGGTTTTCCTCAGTTTTTGACTGTTGGATAGCCAAGAGCGTTATAGGTGAGCACCCCTATAATTGCTCCTGTGATAACTGTAGGTTCTAGACCTGCTTCCATTCCACCTTGTACTTTGTACAATGAACGAGGTTACCTTTTGCCGATTCGCTATCAGTCGCTGGGCTCAGCTCTGCTTTGGGTCGGACTGTTCGCAGTCCTTCCCGCAGTGTTTCATTGCCACTCTGGTTTCTGCTTGCAGTGCCATGGCGAAGGCTGTCAGGGATACTGTGGGTACTGTGCCCCGTGAACCGTACCGTGCCCATCGTGCATGTGCACTGTACCGTGTGTACCGTACCATGTGCACAGTAACGTGCGTACTGAGCTTTGTGCACCGTACTGTACCGTGATACCGTGCCCCATGTACCGTACCGTACATAAATTCTGTACAGTATCGTACTAGTGCTTATGCACCGTGCAGGTACTTAAGAGTAACCTAGATTAAACAGCACCATCCCTGATCCAGTACCAGTGGATTGGTCAGGGTAATTTGCCCTGTTTAACTTATTACAGTGCTATTGCCTGTTACACAAGCGGCATTGCTGCGTGAGCTGCTCGACAGCTTTTTTGGTTACTAGTAGTATATACTGTACTGTTATAGTAGTTACAACTGAGCGGTTGTTTAAATGGTACACCGCTGCTGTCACACTATGCTGGGGTTTCATTCTTGTGATGTGTGCAAGACTTGTCCCCCCATGGAGGCCAGGCACGGCTGATGCACTCCATGTAGGGAGCGATCCTCATCCATTCCACCTGGACAAGGCTCCTGTCCATCCTCGGGTCAGAAAGAGAGGGATAGTTCCTCCTCTGATGGCTCTGTGCCGAGGGAGAGCAGGAGAGCATCACGTAGGAGACCACCTTCACGGTCCTCCTCAACTTCTCCTTCTCCCGCTCCTCCTCCTGCATCCCCTCCTAAGAAGGAGTCAAAAGAGCCACCCATCTCATAGATCGGAAAGCTCTGAGCAGCTGGATAAGTTGTAGGCGGCGGTCTCCCAGCAGGGCAACATGTTAGCTGAGCTACTGCATGCTCCACCTACTCCCTCTGTGCCTTTAGAGCAACAGGGAGTAGCGCACACTGACTGGCAGCAAGAAGATCTGCTGTCTACCGCCGTCTCTGAGGAGATGGCCGATCAAGAGTTCTCTTCTGAGTAGGGATAGCGCAACACCAGTAGCGCATTTTTCTTTGTCAGCAGAGTGTCTCCCCCCGTGCACCTGGACGTTCTTTTTGAGGTCCATTCATCCTGGGGTCACCCGGCTACAGCCTGCTTCACATTCCAAGGGGAAGCTATACAGCTATTCACATTCCATGGGGAAACTGTACAGTTTGCATGAGGGGAGACGCTCGGCTTGGTTGATTTTCCTCCGGTAGATGCCGCATATTGCCTCACTGGTGCAAGCACCAAAGCTAGCACTTTTAAATAAAGATGCTACCTGCCCAAATAAACAGTGCAGGGTTTCAGAGACAATTCTCAAGAAGGCTTACCCCGTGTTTGCCCCACGGCTGGATAACTACAACAATCTTGGTAGCTTACCAGAACTGTTTCTTTAAGTCTCTCAGAGCCACAGACCCACACCACAACAGCTCAAGGAGCTGCGGTTGGCGAATAAGAACCTGCTCCATATATCCAAGTTGAACGGGCAGGCGGTGGGCAGGAACCTTGCTGCGTTAATAGGCGCAAGAAGACAGCTCTGGCTGTCCCAAGCATGAATAGCTGATGGGGACAAGACACCATTGCTGGATGCTCCTATTACACCAGGAAACACCTTTGGACCCGCAGTAGGCGACATGCTACATTGCACCATGCGCGGGAGTCTACAAAGGAACTGGTGCGCCTGCCTCCCAAACTGCATCCTCCAAGTACACAGACCAGCGTCAAACGGGTGACCCAAGGTTCCAGGAGACTCAGACTTTAGCTCCTGCTAAAGCCAAAGGGGGTTTTCACAACCGACCCGCGGCTGTGCAAAGGGGAAACTTATTAAAGTTCCGCCATCAAGCGCAAAGGCAAAACCCTCCGGCTAAGCCACAAGCGCAGCAGCAGCCCTAGCAATTTGCTGCCACAGGCTCAAGGCCCCTTTTCAGGGAGTCACCTGGCGTACTGGCATCAATGAACCACGGACACCTGGGTGCTCAATACTGTAGAGTCTGGATATTCTCTACAATTCAAACATGGTCCCTCTCCCTTTTGAGGCGTGACTACAATGTTAGTCACGGACCTGTGAGACGTGGTGGTGCTGTCTCAGGAGGTGACAGCTACAAAAGCAGGCTATTTGCACAGTCTATCCTCTTCATTTGGAAGAAGCATTTTACTCCAGGTACTTCTTGGTGCCCAAGCTAGATGGTGGCCTCAGACCAATCCTCGACCTCAGACAGGTCACTGTATCTGAGTCGACGAAGGTTCCGAATTTTAACTATGCAGCAGCTGTTCAAGTCGATAAGATGCTTATTTTCATATCTCCATAAGATCAGGGCACAGGAGGTACCTGCGGTTCACTTTCCAAGGGACAGCATACGTGTTCTGGGTACTGCCTTTCAGCCTCTCTCTGGCTCCCTGTGCCTTTATTGAAGTGCATAGAGGCTATTTTGGCGCCTTTGAGACTCTGAGGCATCAGAGTTCTCAATTATCTGGACGACATTTGAGCATTTGCGCTTAGTCTCCAGTGCAGGCACAGATTCACACGGAACTTGTCACGACCACCTTGAGTGGGTCTGTCAGTGAATCGTGCAAAGCCAGCTCACACCATCGCAGACAGCCTCCTATTTGGGACTGCACTGGATTCCAGGTCCATGCTGTCCACTCTGTCGGATGGCAGAGTGCAGAGAATAGCCGCTTTTTTAAAGCTTTTTCAGCTCAATAAAAAGCTCACAGTTGTGAACTTTTCAGAGGCTTCTGGGCTTGATGGCAGCAGCTTCCCAGACCCTTCCTTTGGTTCTTCTGCACATGCACTCTCACCAAGCCTGGTTCAACAGCACGGTTTTTCAGCCCGTATTGAGCCCAGGCCACCTGTTGACAGTGTCTCGGCACTGTCTAGAGGTGCTATCCTGGTGGACATGGAAAACCCGTCTAAATTGAGGCTATCTAAATGGATTACAGACACAGTCAAGACTGCCTATGAACGAGCCAACTTGCCCCCTCCAGAAAAGTTCACTGCTCATTCCACCAGGGGCATGGCAACTTCATGGGCTTTGTCCCACGGCGCATCTGTCAGAGACATTTGCGATGCCGCAGTGTGGGCTACTCCCCATATTTTTACCCGGTTCTATTGGCTGAATGTCGTGGAACGAGTGTTAAGGGTGGCCTCAGGGTCGACCCTTACAACATAAACATAGAGGTGAGTTGGCCCTCAATTTTTTTGCCTTAGCTACTTGTACTGGGGTTCCTAATGGTAATGCGCAAGGTAGCCTTTGGCTTAGCCTTGTTGGTCTGCAATATTGCCTTGCTACAACTTTGGTATTCATACCCATTAGGTAATGGTTACATTTCGTACTTGATAGGGAATGTTAGGTTATTATCATAACCCTGGTTCCCAAAAATAGAAATGTAACCATTAACCTTCAAGGTCACTTTGTACATATTACAGCGGAAAAATTATGACGATGTTTGTGTCAGCAGTCTTTTATGCCCTTTGGGGGTGGGCTCGACTGCGATATATCTTATGCTTAAGCTTTGATATATCTTATTCAGGTTATCAAGCTCTTTAGGTTAAATACCCAAAAGGTAATGGTTACATTTCTATTTCAGGGAACATTTTCATTATTGTTGATACGTCAGACTACAGAAGTGGATTTCCTATGTTAAATACAGAAATGTTTCCTTTGAGAACAGATGCATGTGAAAATGATGCATGAGTCTGAATGGGATATTATGGTCATGAATTTTGTTAGAGATTAGAAATATATGCTATTAATTGTTGGTTGGTTTTGTTAGCTCCTCCAGGCGCTGAATCCAGATCGCTGTCAGCCAGCATGATTGTTTCCACTGTGCAGTTCAGCGCCCATACAAGTGCTGCTCAAATCCAGGCTCAAATCTTTCACAAACATGTAAAGAAAGGAACAGACATCCATGGAGCACCAAATAACAAAAAGGTTGTAAATGCATTACAATTAATATCTATAGACTTGTTCCGTGAATCTGTGACAAAAGAGCAAAACAAATTGGCACAATAGGGTCTTTTACATAGGTGATATACTTCAAAACTTTAATACATTCTGGGATTTCAACTAGTAAGTCTTTAGTTATTTATTTTAGTCATGATGTTAAATTGAAAGTTTAAAAATGGGTTTACTGTGTTTTTGTTTGGAGTATGTTCCATCATTGAAAACATAAATGAGTGTTAAAACTGGACAAAGGTATGCAACCATAATATGACTCTGTTAAACAATACATACAGCAAAATGTCAAATAAATATCATTGTTTTATGATGTTTCCTGTTCAAAATCGTATTGTGGCAGATATTTATAAATTAATATTGATTATCCAGGGTAAATTAAGTTAAACACATTTGTTTGTATATAAATTAATTATAGTATCCCAAAAGAAAATATTAACTTTTACCAGTTAATGTAAAGTAAAATACCAAGATTAACTTAATTCAATATATCCTTGTTTATAGCTAGTTTAATATTTTAAACAATATTCCCCATTGGCTTAATGGATGTTATCTATAATAGTGCATAATTAACATTCAAAAATAAAATCTGACAGCTCAGTTTAAAAGTAAAATTACTTTTGTTTATTTCAATGTTACAAAATTAGGTAGGTTAAAAGTATTATCATATGATTTATAATTAACTAATCTTGTAATTAGTTAAGTGTTTTGAGAAAAATATTAACCATATATTTGATCAGAATTCTAAATATATTCAGATTGTTCAGAACTGCATTAATTAAGCAATAATACACGACAGGGTGTGTTATCATGAGATCACCACGCCTTGGTGCCAAGAAGTGGTGAGCGCAGTGGCTGGCTGTTCCACGAATCCTTCCTCAGATGTGGGAAATCAGTCTGCTTTCAATTCCCAAATGCCATTTAATCTTGATATTTTACAATAGTTCACGAAATGTTACTATAAATGGCAATGTTCAATTTAATGTTTATGGCAAATAAAGTAAAAAATATATGTCACAATGAAACTGTCCTCGGGGACTATTTTTTCTCTGTTTTGACAGGGAGAAATGTAACCCCTTCCTGCCAACTCAACATTCCCCACACCAACACATACACACATGCACCGACAGGGCCTCCCCTGCCACACTGCTACATACCTCCCCCCTATGTGCGCAGCACACATGGCCGCCATCAGCCACCTCCCCCCTTAAAACACCAACTCCCTCCCCTCATGTCCATCCTTTTCCCTGTGGATTCTCGTGGGTGGGTTGGTGCTCGGGCTGTGGTGGAGGTCTCCCCACCTCCGCCTTCTTCCGGGATGTCCCCAATGCTGACAGCGGTGCGAAGTATTCCGGCAGTGAAAATACTGCTTGTGCTAACGGTGACAATTACTGCATCCATCTGATTTAAGTTTATTTAATTACTGATGCTGTTAGTATTATCATAAATTATTATTTACAATCCGGCATTGCTGTTAAATTGTTTGAACCAACTGCTAAATCACAATGGAGTCAGTTTATTACTCACCTTACTGCATTTACAATGATCAGTTTCCTTTACTCATTGCCGTTTAAATGATAATAATAATCATTTTAAATTCTCTTATTAATAACTTGAAATTGTCAAAATAAAACAAAAGATGCACTGAGTATATCCTCCATAATTGTTAATAATATTGTTTAAAAATAAATGTGGTTATTGAAATAAAACAAAGCTACGATATGGGTTTGAAGTCGGTAGCTATCCATCAACACCAGTTATAGTATTGTACTTAGTTTGATTCATGGATTTGCAGCGATCCAGAATTTCTCTGTGAAAACTGATGTGTTTCATGTGTTATTGTACTGTATTGTTGTTTGTATCAGAAGAACTACTAGAAAGTGTATTTGAGAAGTGAAAGCATGTTTAGCATGCTGGTGGTACAGCAGACTAGATGCACTTCTGTGATACTGGAACTCACTTTGACAGTAGATACAAGTAACCCTCTTTCTATCCAATCAACCATCAGAAAGTTTAAAAAAATAGTCCTTCAGTTTGAGTGCTTTGCTACATAATGCGGTTTTGTGACTAATTTTGTATTCAAACGACGACTACACTCATTCAATCCTGGCATGCACTAAAATTACGGTATGCTAAGAGGGACAAGACAGGAGTGTGATTAATGTGCGTTAAAAAAAAATGTATCTCCAAAAAAATGTACAAGTTTATCGCAGAAGTTAACTGCGATTAATTGACAGATCTAATTTAAACATTACTAAATTGTATACCATTTATACTTCACATTATGCAAATGAACAAAAAGTGACTGCCGTCACAGTACTTCCACCATTGCGATGGTGAAACAAAAATACCAGTAAATACACTTTATGAATTTGAAAAAAGCACAGCATGCTAGTGACAATCCCACCTCAGTCACCTCAGAAAACCCCATGTGCATGAAAAAATAAACAAGCAAAAAAACTCTGGATCTGTATAAAGTTGTAGTTTTTAATTAAATATTTTGTTCCCAGGTTGTAGTCTTTGTAGATGACTTGAACATGCCAGTCCCTGAGGAGTATGGTGCCCAACCCCCACTGGAATTTATCAGGCAGTTTGTGGAACTTAAAGGAGTCTATGAAGCCAAGAGTCTCTGCTGGAAGGTAACCAGTTAATCTGATACATAAATAGAGTGGTACATGTAAAACATTAAGATTTGCCTCATTTAGAAAAAAATACTTTAGTGATGCAATCTGTAGGCATTTTGAAAATCCTCAGATTATTTGGATCCATGTACAATATTTTTTATAAGCTTTCTTTCTGCTAAAACTGTGTAATTGGTGTTTTGCTTGGGTCTATAATTTACGTGGTATCATGCTAAAGGATTTCATCCTAAAATACAGTCTTTTTTATTGTGGCTAATATGTCATTTTCTTTTTCATGTTCAAGACTGCACAAGGTGTTACATTGCTTGAAGCGTGTGCTCCCCCTGGTGGTGGAAGGAATAAGATCAATGCACGCATTTATACTCAGATAGTTCTAGCACATCCTCCAACAGAGTCACTGCAGCACATCTTTCAGGTATCACTGTACCTTTTGAATAAACCAGACACATGTGCTTCTGATAAATATGTTCATGTGGCTTTTTTTAATGAAATTATTCAGATCCATGTACAATATTCTGATGAATGAAAAATATGTGTTACTAAAGGCCACAGTAAAATAAGCAGAAAAAATATTTAATACTAGAAAACTGAAAGGTATTTCTTTAGTGAAAGTGTATTGTAGTAAAAAAAAACACAATTGTGTGTGTACAGTATTTACCAGCATTAGAATATCATAATATAGAACTAGAAGACTGTTAGGAGGACATCCTAGGTACAATACCTAAGTAGCGGGGTTCTGCAAAATATAGTGTTACATGTCCCTATGTGTTGCTACATCTGTTTAAATAACGTACCTGCAATTTTTGTTTTCATTGTTAACATCCTGACAACTGCTAACACTTAAAAAGTGTAAAGTCTGTTTCAAAGCTTAATAATAATAATAAACAATATTATTATTATTATTATTATTATTATTATTATTATTATTATTATTATTATTATTAGCAAAGCACCACATATGGTACCAGAAGTGGGGTAGCGTCCCGGCCAAGGCTGGTCTGCACCCTTTATTATTTACAATAACCAAAACAATCAACAAAATAAACCTGACTCCACCGAGGAGTTCTAAACTTTACACCAATTGATCCACCAAACTTCCCTACCTAAAAAGGGACAAGCTAAGCTTGTTTACCCAACAAAACCACAGTTCTTTTGTATTTTAGTTTACCTTTTTTCCTTCACCACTCTTCTCTCCATACACCCCAACTTTCTCCAAGAACATCACGGAACAAACTAACTGTGGCCTTTTATTCCCCAACCTGTTCAGTCACAGCTAATAATCAGCCCTCTGGCTTCACTCTGTCCTTTCCAATGATGGAGTGCATTATCCCTCATGCCCAAGGTCCTAAAGCCGTCAGATTCCTGCCTGAGACACACCTGTATTTCAATTGACTTAGTAATGTCACATACAAAATAATTATAATTATTTTGTTTGTTTCCAAATCTTCTAATGATGTATTTGTATCTAGGTTTCGTGGTCACCAGAAAAGCTGATGACAGAACCAATAATATTTGGAGATGTTTTAGACATGAACATCGTTGCTGGAAACAGAACATATAAGCACATTGCAGACAAAAACATTAGCCACTGTCTTAGAGGAATATGAATTAAGAACTAGCACTGGGTGCTCAAAGGTAATTATGAAAAGCTATATTTCTATAGAAAAAATGGTATGTAATAAGAGGGATGGTGGAATAAATGGACACATGCATAATATCCTGTAGTATTTACTAAGAATGCTTGTGACATACCCAAGCAAACTCCACTATTATCTGTAAATTGTACATATTCAAGGTAGAATAAATAGGGTGTACAAAATTAAATAATTCTCACCCACATATATTTCATGGTATTTGACTTCCAATTCTTATTTAGTTTCTGTTTTTTGTTGCATCCTTACGTATTTATTTGGTTTTATTGCAATAGTATCTATACTAAAGACTATTAGAAGAGTCCCTTTCAAGTAGGGAATATTAACCATTACAAAATGTGTGTTTCCCTTTAAGACATCCGAACTGAAAACTCTATACCAAAGATTCTCACTAGAGCAGGGTGGCGCTGCTGAGGCTCTGCCCTGCAACCATAAACAGCAGCGACCCTTACAATCATCGTCATTTTCTTCAAGATTACGACCATGAACGCCTCAACCCCGAAGTTAATGGTTAATATAGACACAATAAAGTTTATTTGTTTAAGTTTTTTGTATGCACATCTTTACCTTACAACCACATTGTTGCACAGCTCTTGCTCTCAGACTGTATATTATAATATATTATAGAAAGGGCTTCTGTTTTTCGGGTTTGATTAATTGTATTTGTCGTTGCTTATTTTTAGCTATTTTCGAATTTTATGTAAATCGTTTTTTTTCCGGGGCCTCCATATCTTAACTGTAACACAGCTTTAACTCCCGCTAACAAGCCTCCATCCTGACTGTAATCTCGTTTTAAATCTCACAAGCGGAGTCTCCAATAGAAATGTAGGAATGTGCTGTCACTCAGTAGTTGGTGCGGGTTTAAAGTATTCAGAACGAATCAATGATAGATGCAAGTCAGGAAGGCGGGATATTGCCCAGCAGCACTGGGAAATGTATTTATTATTATTTTTGCAGTAGTTTTTTTTTTTTTAATGGTTAAAGTGTAAAGTCAGCATGAATTGATTAACCATTTCCACAGTTTTCCCGGTGTTTTCCGGTGTTTATTGGATATCCACCGATTTCTATTTTTTTTGTATTGGGGTTTTATCGGTTAAAACTGAAAATCAGAAGCACTAATTATAGAATAACAGTTATACTATTAATATGTGTGACTGGGTACACCCCGCCCCTGTGTGCATATGTATTATCTTCTATTTGCGGCAGCTTCCGTGCTACTCGTACTCTGCAACAACAAGCAAAGCAAAGCAAAACGCTCCGGTGTGTTTGTCATCAATGTAAGGGGCCGTACTCACGTAGTTGCAGCCCCTTATACTGCCCAACTCCTCCCTGCAATCAGCCCCGGTCTATCCATTTGCGGCGGACCCCACTGCTGATTGCAATGCATTTGTTTAGCAGCCTTGTTGCTACGCAACCTCCCCAAGATGGCCGACTTTCGGTTTCTACCACCCGTCAGTCCGACCTCATCCTGGGAAAGTGTACAGCCAACCTTACACAGTGCATTCTCTGGCCAGGAGGGAGATTTACAGTTCAGATCCCTTCTTCTCTGTCACAATGTCCCATCCAGATAAAATCGTGAGAATCGTGGTCAACAGCAAGTGATTACTGATAAATTGGCTGTTGACTGCACATATGAGAAACACCGTGCCGAATATGGCACAGGGATAAACTAAGGTATTGATAGCCAGTTAATCCCTCAGCCACAATATAAAAACCTACAGCTTTGGCTGAACATGGTAGTGTTTGTTCAGAGGCGGAACAAGACGTGAGTGACAGAGAAACTAAAAACTTAAACATAACAATTGTTATGCTTGCTGGTTTTACACCAGCACTATACCTGTTTGTTCCGTGTCTGTTTGTTAGTCTGTTTTGGCCACTGTGCCGTTTACTTTTGTGTGCAAGTGTTTTGTATTTGTTTAAACCTTTTATTTACAATAAATCGGCGCAACAGTGCATTCAGTCACACCAGTCTGTGTCCGCTCTTCTTATGGGTCTGACATACTGGGTCTGACGTACTGGGTCTGACGTACAGGGTCTGCCCCCCCCCCCCCCCCCCCCCACTAAACTACAAATAAAAACAGCATCATTGTCAACAACTACTATCACTACTAATAATATACATCACAACACAAACATACATGTCTTAAGAATATTAAACATGACAAACTTACCCCAATCACCTACTAGAAGCGGACATTCCTCACTTTAGCGGAGGCAAAGTTTTCAATTATTTTGGAGAAGTCCAACTTCCAACAACTGTCGTGTTCGATGGAAATCTCAGCCAGACCATTCAGGCGGTCCTGTGACATTGTATTCCGTAAGTCTTTAATAACTTAAAACGTGAGAAGATTCTCTCTCCTGATGCCAGTCACAGGTCCACTCAAAAGTAAATGCAATGCGATGCTCAGGTTTGTGTACAGATCAAACAGCTTTTCAGCATAAATGTAGTTTAACATCTCCAGGGGTGAATTAGACACACCAGTTGGCAAGCTTTTTACTGTGGAGCAGATCTCGAGATTCAAGTCATCAGCATCGATGTCACCCAATTCGTGTGACAAATGTTGGCAACTTTTAATTAAGGTGTTTGATGCTATAGCCTTCCCCATCTCCCTGGTGCTAAAAAGAAAAACAAACAAACTGTAAAAAAAATCCAGCTGAGAAAGCCTCTTGTTCAGGCTTGTTACAGCGGCATCAATTAGAGGAAAAAAGAAATCAAGCTTTAAGCTCTCCTCTGGAGTGTTGGCGACCTCGTCTGGACAGTCATAATCGAACATTGATTTCTTCTTTCGTCTTCTCTGTTCAGGAAATGTTAGTTCAATCCTGATCTGTTCTGTCATTTCCCATGCAGAGGCATGAGCTGATGCAAACCCATTTTCTCTGAAATCTTGCTGAAATGTTAGCACTGCCTGAATTTCGTCTTTTAAGGGCTTCCATCCCTACAGTGGGACTCTGAAAAAGTTTGCTTACGCGATTGATATAAAACAAAACATTGTGCCATACAACAATGCACTGTGAAGTGTCCTGAAGATATCTCTCGTGCAAGGCTTCGTGCCTCAGCGGCTGTCACACCGTCTCTTTTCTGAACTGCATAATCTACAAGTGCTTCCAGGGCATTATGCACTTCTTGTAAATAATATTGAAGCACCTTAACGCTGTCAATGCGGGACTCCCAGCGAGTGTCTGACAATGGTTTGACTGTACGCTGGGTAACATGCTGTTTAAGTATGGACCAGCATTGAGTAGAAGAACTGAAGATAACAAAAATACACTGTAACACCGCAAAAAATGTCACAGACAGCACCAATGATTTTGCAGCATCTCATATGACCAGATTCAGGGTGTGGCCTTTTTGTTAATGTCTTGCACTCTTTTTTGTACACCCTGCTTTTTGCCTTTCATATTGCTTCCATTGTCATAGCTCTGTCCTCTGCAGTCATTAAGATTAATTCCCAGGTTCTCGAGGTGTCCTAAAAAAGTATCACATAGTGCCTCACCAGTAGTGTCATCAACAGCAAGAAATCCAGTAAAATGTTCTGTAACTGAAGCACCAACAGATAGCTCACAGTTGACACTGTGCAGTGTAACTGACTGTTGGTCAGTGTGGCTAGTGTCAAGTGTGCTGTCCATTACACTATGTAACACAATTTTTGTTCCTGGGTAGAAGTGTTATTTCCTAATTGCTTATGCCTCAAAAGTATAGAAAATGGCTATTATTCCCCACAAACTTTGATTTTGTGACCAGGACAGTGATATTTTGAAATTGACCTATTTCCAATGAGAAAACGGGCGAATTTGTGTCTTTTCGTTCACATAAAGTCAGAAAAAAACAACATATGAATCCAAATTAACATGTATTTATACTAAAGTAATACAAAAATGACTACAAAAGATTTAGAAGTGAGTAGTTTTTCGAGATTTACGATTATACTGTAAATCACTTTCACGAATCAGCCCCCAAATGTAGTCTCCCATCATGTTCTCGTTATACTGTCCTTGGTAGCGGCGTTCAAAGTCCAGTATATCCTGGTGGAAGCGCTCGCCTTGCTCCTCCGAGTACGCTCCCATGTTCTCCTTGAATTTATCAAGATGAGCATCAAGGATATGGACTTTGAGGGACAGCCTACAGCCCATTGTGCCGTAGTTCTTCACCAGAGTCTCAACCAGCTCCACATAGTTTTCGTCCTTGTGATTGCCCAGGAAGCCCCGAACCACTGCGACAAAGCTGTTCCAAGCCGCTTTCTCCTTACTAGTGAGCTTCTTGGGGAATTCATTGCACTCCAGGATCTTCTTTATCTGTGGTCTGACGAAGACCCGGCTTTGACCTTTGCCTCAGACAGCTTAGGGAAGAAGTCTTGAAGGTACTTGAAGGCTGCCGACTCCTTATCTAGAGCTCTGACAAATTGTTTCATAAGGCCCAATTTGATGTGCAGTGGTGGCATCAGCACCTTCCGGGGGTCCACCAGTGGCTCCCACTTGACGTTGTTCCTCCCCACAGAGAACTCGGTCCGCTTGGAAGGGTCCACCATACAGAAGTAGCAGTTGCTTGAGTGGTCAGTGGGTTCCCGCCAAATTCTTGGGATAGCGAACTTCATGGCTCTCTTTTTCCCTCTGTACCATCCTACAAAAATACATTTATTTCACCCATGACTAATGTGTAAGAGATTCTCGCAACATTTTTCATATATGATATATTTTTTCAATAACATTGAAAATTGTAAAACATTTTAAAATTAAAAACTTTTACAATTTAAAAAATTTTAACAAATTTTATAACATAAAATTCCGAGCAACAATTGTCCATCTTACCTTCCAGAGTTTTTTTGCAGTGCTCGCAGGTGAAATGAGGTGCCCAGGGTTTGTCTTGATCCCCGACAGGCATGCCGAAATATGCCTTGTAGGCCTCACACATCTTAGCAGATGCTTCCACGGAGTACTTTTTCGCTCTTGTCTTGATAAATTGGCCGCAGACATAGCAAAATGAGTCTGCCGGATGCATGCAGCCTCTTGATGCCATCTCAGAAAAATGCAGATATGTATCCACTTAGGCAGCTGGAACTAAACTGAACTGGTGGGTAAATTTCAAAATATCACTGTCCTGGTCACAAAAGCAAAGTTTGTGGGGAATAATAGCCATTTTCTATACTTTTGAGGCATAAGCAATTAGGAAATAACACTTACTACCCAGGAACCAAAAAAAAAAAAAATTGTTACACGGTGTGATTGTTACACGGTTTTGCATGATGAACCCTTTCGGCAATGGAATGAAGGATGTGCTTTCCCATTCTAGCAATCAATTAGTTTTTGATATCTTTGCTGAGGTAATAATCTGCGATTTCTCTTTTCTCAATTCTCCTCAGGTGTTCATTACGCGGTCAAATTTTGCCAGAAGTTCAACCCAACCAAGGAAATTTCCATTGCTAGGATCATGTAGTTTTTCTGTAGTTCCACAAAAGGCCAGATTCCGCTCTGCCAAATAACAAACTGTGTTAACGATTCTCGTTAGAACAGATCTCCAATAATTCCTTTCCATATCAATGAACTCCATGTTGATACTGTCCGCAGTTTTATTATCACTAATTCCTGTTTTCAGACTGAGCCACACCTCCATACAGCACAAATGTGCAGGTGAGTGTTCATGTTCTTTGAGGCTTGAATGAAGGCGCTTCCACGCATTGAAGCCATCCTTTGAAATAGCATTATCCTGTTTTCCAAAAAGAGCACAACAAAAGCAAAATATTTTATCTGCCGACTTGGAATACACAAGCCACGATCTGAGAACTCTGTCGCCATTTTTAAGATGAATATAATAGATCTCCTCTGTAAAGCGTCAGTGAACTGTATCATTATTTTGGGGAAATTCGATATCCAGTATTTGTTTGGGATCTGTTTTGACTATTTCACATCTTTGGTCGTCACTTATTCTTTCTGGCCATAAAGCTGGGTCGTCAGGTAACACCTGATTGATCTCTAAGGATTCACCTTGCGGGTCCTGTGTTTCCTCAATATCCTCTGATCCAGCCTCAACAGTTTTCTCAGTCTCAGCTACCTCCTCGAAATTCAAAGCTGACGGAGGACTAGATGTTGAACTTTCCCCAACACGTTCTGCCTGAGCTTCTTGTTGTGTGAAAAATGTTGTTAATTTAGGATATGCTCTCAAGCATTTGGCCTTTTCCTCTTGTCTTTTTTGAGCACCGCTGGGATAGGACATATTGTAATACATCTGTGGTTTCGCTTAATTTTACCTATACTTTTAACAAAACTAATTCAAAAATACTAAATCCCGCGCCACCGTCGCACTTTACTCGGCTCTCTCTCCAGTCCAGAACCAACCAATCCCGAGGCCGGGGGCCCCAGGCAATTGCCCTGCTTGTACCCCCCCCCCCCCCCAATGCCGGCCCAGCTGACATCACCACAAGCCAGCTTGTCACATATGGTGTCCTGCGTGGGATTGACAACGCCTCCAAGACTCGGTATCTGATGACATATGAGACCAGGTTCTATAATCAGGTGCGGCAGGAGGATGAGGGGCACCCCAGTGTGAAAAGTGCAGGGAGTTTGGGCATCTCCAGGGGGAATGCCCATATGAGGACCCCCTTTTCTGGGAGTTGGTCCGCCGGGAAGAGGTGGACAACTCAGACAACTGGTTCCACCTCAAGAGGCGAGCTAAGGAGCCAGAGTGCCCAGAAGGGGGAAGCCAGAGTGTCCACAGCCCAAGAGGGGGGAGGCTGGGCGTCCGCAGCCCAAGAGGGGGGAGGCCGGGCATCCGCAGCCCAAAAGGGAGGAGGCCGAGTGTCCACAGCCCAAGAAGGTGAAGCCCAGATGTCCAGAGCCGCACCAGTCTCCAGTGACCGAGGGAGAGCCGCACCAGTCTCCAGTGACCGAGGGAGAGCTGCACGAGTCTCCAGTGACCAAGGGAGAGCCACACCAGTCTCCAGAGATAGAAGGAGACTACCTGCTGCTCCCGCCTCCACCACCAGAGGGAGACTACCTGCAGCTCACACCTCCACCACAAGAGGGAGGCCACTTGTTGCTCCCACCTCCACCACCAGAGGAAGACCACTTGTTGCTCCTGCCTCCACCACCATAGGGAGACTACCTGCAGCTCCCACCTCCACCACCAGAGGGAGACCACTTGTTGCTCCCACCTCCACCACCATAGCGAGACTACCTGCAGCTCCCACCTCCACCACCAGAGGGAGACCACTTGTTGCTCCCGCAATCACCACGCAAGGATCAACTCCTGCCCGAGCCTGCACCACCTACGGCTGCCGAGACTGTACACGTTATTTCCAGAAGTAGTGTTTATAGAATTTCCTTTTGGCATAGTCTTGTGAGATATTAAACTTGGCTGAATAAACCCATATAATAACATGGAGCTGAAATAATTCACATTACGTTACAGTTAACAATACAATTTGTTTTGTTTCACCTTAACTTTTGTTTCACCTTAACTTCTGTTACTATATGCAGCTAACCTCTCCAAAAATGTATTGAGATAATGGTACTGTATTCTTTTAACCCTGGCAAGACTAGCACATATATTGACAATGAAAAGTACAGTGCCTTACATAAGTATTCACCCCCCTTGGACTTTTCCACATTTTGTAGTGTTACAACCTGGAATTAAAATGGATTTAATTAGGATTTTTTGTCACTGATCTACACAAAATAGTCCATAATGTCGAAGTAGGGAATAAAATCTACATATTTTTCAAAATTATTTACAAATAAAAAACTGAAAAGTCTTGATTGCATAAGTATTCACCCCCTTTGCTGTGACACCCCTAAATAAGCTCTGGTGCAACCAATTGCCTTCAGAAGTCACATAATTAGTTGAATGGAGTCCACCTGTGTGCAATTAGTGTCACATGATCTCAGATTAAATACACCTGTTTCTGGAAGGCCCCAGAGTTTGTTAGAGAGCATATCTAAACAAACAGCATCATGGAGACCAAGGAGCTATCAAAACAAGTCCGGGATAAAGTTCTGGAGAAGCACCAATCAGGGTTGGGTTATAAAAAAAATCCCAAAATTTGAACATCCCCCGTTAAATCCATTATTAAAAAATAGAAAGAATATGGCACAACCACAACTCTACCTAAAGAAGGCCGTCCACCAAAACTCAGTGACCAGGTAAGGAGAGCATTAGTCAGAGAAGCAACCAAGAGGCCAATGGTAACTCTGAAGTAGCTGGAGAGATCCACAGCTGAGATGGGAGAAACCGTCCATGGGACAACTATAACCCGGATGCTCCACAAAGCTGGGCTTTATGGAAGAGTGGTGAGAAGAAAGCCATTGCTGAAAAAATCCCATATCAAATCCTGTTTGGATTTTGCCAAAAGGCATGTGGGAGACTGTGACAGAGATCGAATGATTCTTGGTGTTAGATCTCCCTCTCGACCTGTGAGGGCACGGTGCGAGAGGAACAGAGTACCCTTAATTAAATGGCACGACAATTTATTCCGTAGGGTAGGTGGAAGTCGGTCATTTAGGAAAGGGGCGGGGCTACGGCACCCAAGATAAGTGACCCGGACGGTAAGCGGCGTGGCATCCGAGGACTGGAGGAGCGGATGCGCTCGTTAACCTCGGGGTCATGAGCGAGGGTATAAATAGGGGGCATGGCTTGAGTGATCTGTTCCTTTGTAGATGGTTAAGCAAATAAACCTAGAAGGAGCCCGTGAACTTGAAAATAAGAAACGGTGAGTGTTCACTGTATTCGTCTGTCTTGTAACACTGTCTGTTTTGTGTTGTTTGTCGTTTAAAGAGTACTAGCACAATCCGGAGCTGTATTACTGAGTACTAGCACAATCCGTCGGCCAGCATTAAACCGGACTTCAGCACTCACTTCTTTCACTTCAGGACTGTCTTTTCACCACGATCACCTAATTCACGCACTGTAGAAACTGTGTCTGTTTTGTGTTTTGTGTGGGTGAGGAAAAACTGGACTTTTTTTGGTTGAGGGTCAAACACGTGGGATCTGTATAAACAGAGTGATACACGCCGCTGTACCACTTCCAACAGAATTATTATTTACAGGTTGTTGCCATAAGGTTCTGGACATTATAAACATTAATAAACACCCTTGCACCTGTACCATACGTTTCTGTGTGATTATTCTGCTCTGCACTGCACTCACCTGCACGTAGTTACCACTTTGCCACAGAGACACAGCAAACATGTGGGAAAAGGTTCTCTGGTCTGATGAGACCAAAATTGAACTTTTTGGCCTTAGCGCAAAACGCTATGTATGGCGCAAAGCCAACACTGCTCATCACCCTGAGAACACCATCCCCACGGTGAAGCATGGTGGTGGCAGCATCATGTTATGGGGATGCTTTTCATTGGCAGGGACTGGGAAACTGGTCAGGATTGAGGGCAAGATGGATGGAGCCAAATACAGGGAAATTCTAGAGGAAAACCTGTTTCAGTCTGCAAGAGACCTGGGACTGGGGCGGAGGTTCACCTTCCAGCAGGACAATGACCCTAAACACACAGCCAAAGCTACACTGGAGTGGTTTAAAAACAAGAACCTGAATGTCTTAGAATGGCCCAGTCAAAGCCCAGACCTCAATCCGATTGAGAATCTGTGGCAAGACTTGAAAATTGCTGTTCACCAATGGTCCCCATCCAACTTGACAGAGCTTGAGCAATTTTGCCAAGAAGAATGGGCAAAAATTGCAGGATCCAGATGTGCAAAGCTGGTAGAGACACCCAAAAAGACTCACAGCTGTAATTGCTGCCAAAGGTGCTTCTACCAAGTATTGACTCAGGGAGGTGAATACTTATGCAACCAACAAATGTCTTTTTTTTTGTTTAATTAACACGTGTCACAATAAAAAAATATTTTGCACCTCAAAGTGTTAAGTATGGTGTGTAAATCAAATGGTAAAAATCCCAATGAAATCCATTTTAATTCCAGGTTGTAAAACTACAAAATGTAGAAAAGTCCAAGGGGGGTGACCACTTATGCAAGGCACTGTACTAAAACTGTGATTTTAATGTTATTGATTTATTTATTTTTTATTTCGTTATTCAAACCAAGTTAGGAATATTTAATGCAGTGCGCTACTTTTATGCAGAGCGAAAAGGTTGGGACAAGCAGCAGAATGAGCACAGATTAGAAAGCAGTGCATTTACATGAATGCTAGATGTAGATTTTTTTTTTTTTTTTAAAAAGCTGGTTAAAGAAAGAAGTGTGTAATTTTGACAAGACAAATATGCCTTCATAATGTGTAAGTTATTTAGTTAGTATTTGTTTCACATTAGAAAGCTGTTTCAGTTAATGGCGGCTTTGAAGGCATCAAAGGGAACTGTAATATATATATATATATATATATATATATATATATATATATATATATATATATATTAAGTTATAAACACATCTGTAATAAAAGAAAACAAATAAAGGGGAAAATGCTGACTACATACATATCATTATATATCAAGTGGTTAAAGCCATTTGTTGTGTTGCTTAGTAATATTAGTAGCACAACTACTATTGTGAAGTATGCTAGGATCTCTGGAACCTGTCTCTCCTGGCTGTCCTCTTACCTATCCGGACACATGCAGTCTGTTTTCTATGATGGAAGCAGTGCTGATGCAAACCCGGTCACTTGCGGTGTCCCTCAAGGGTCTGTTCTTGGGCCTCTTCTCTCCAACATCTGCATGCTTCCCTTGGGTCACCTCATCTGCCAACATAGACTTTTGTTTCACTCCTATGCAGAAGACACCCAGCTCTACCTAAAACTAGACCCTGGATTTCCCTTTGCCATGGTCCGACTCTCAGCTTTCATCCAAGACATCACGGCCTGGATGTCTGCCAGTTTTCTTCAGCTCGACACAAACAAATCTGAACTTCTTCTAGTAGGATCAAAAACTCAGCTCAAGAATCTCAATATTGCTTCCTTGAACCTTGGAAACTGTTTGCTGCTGCCTTTCCTCACTGTACGAAGCCTTGGTGTACTTCTGGATAGTAACCTCTCCTTTGATGCCCAAATCTCCTCTGTAGTCAAATCCTCCTTCTACCACCTCCAAAGCATCTCAAAGGCACCTTACTTGGAGAGTGCTCTTTTAGCTTCATGGCCCTGACTCTCTGGAACTCTCTCTTGCTTTCAATGCTCTTTAAGCCTGATATCTGTTTTTAGCTGTTGTCTAAATTGCTCTTTCAGGTTATTCACTCCATCTTATTCATATGATTCTGTATGACACACACATCCACAATGTTTAGCATTCACATCCTAGCCCTGTATTTAATGTAATATGCCTGTAGTTAATATATTTGCATTGTAATATGTCTGTATTTAATGTATTTGCATTGTTTTTTTTTACTGTTTTTTTACAGTATTTAATGTACTATTCCCTGTATTTTACTGCATTTAATGTATTATGCATTGTTCCTCACTATCTTGTAAAGTGTTTTGTGATGGCGGTCCACTATGAAAGGCACTATATAAAATGAAGATTGATTGATTGATTGATTGATTTTGTAGAAATTGGTTTTTGCAAGAATTGCGTAACCGAATTTTGGGAGTTGTTCGTGGATCACCTGGGATTTACTCGAGGACCACAGGTTGGGAACCACTGTTCTAGTTCATTCCCCACAACCACTTTTTATTGTTAGGAAAATACATGGAAGCTGCTCTGTGAAGCAAACAGTACATATTGAGAGGTACGGTAGTTCCTCGTACAAGTTAGAAAAACTTGTTTGAAACTACCGAGAGTCTCTATACAGCTCAAAGAGTTTAGCTGTTTTTACCATGTTGCAGCGGCAAAACTAAATCACTTAGAATTACCATCTGTACCAGTATCAAAAGTCTGAAACTTTCTTACATCAAATGTGAAAAAAAACGTACATACCTCTTATACACAATGAGATATAAGTCGTCAAACTAAGGTAAAATTGTTATTCTCCTTCTTCCTCTTCTGTCTACTTTTTAAGGGTGTGTAGCGACTATTCAAACAGAAAAGCTAAATAACTGGACATCTACGAATCATGTGATTCCACATGTTGGTCAACGTCAAAACATACCAGGGTGAATGGGGCTCCCGAGTGGCGCAACCAGTAAAAGCACTCGCTAGAGTGCAGGATGCGCTCTATAGCCTGGACGTCGCCGGTTCGAGTACAGGCTATTCCACAGCCGACCGTGGACGGGGAGCTCCCAGGGGGCGGTGCTCAATTGGCTGAGCGTCGTCTGGGGGGAGAGAGGGTTAGGTCGGCCAGGGTGTCCTCGGCTCACCGCGCACCATCGACCCCTGTAGTCTGGCCGGGCGCCTGCAGGGCTTGCCTGTAAGCTGCCCAGAGCTGCGTTGTCCTCCGACGCTGTAGCTCTGAGGTGGCTGCACGGTGAGTCTGCAGAGTGTAAAGAAGCTGGCGGCTGATGGCACACGCTTCGGAGGACAGCGTGTATTCATCTTCGCCCCTCCCGAGTCAGCGCAGGGGTGGTAGCGGTGAGCTGAGCCTAAAAAATAATTGGGCATTTCAAATTGGGGAGAAAATAATAAAAACTAATTGGCAACGACTACATTTAAAAAAAAAATAAAATAAAATAAAATAAAAACATACCAGGGTGTGCAAGCAGTTTGACACCATTTATATTAAACAAATTATTTATGTTTTGAAACAGCACATATCGCAGTGTGAAAAAAAAAGAAAAAAAATACCTTGGTTTGAACTTGCAACATGACGTTCGTGAAGAACACACGACCTTAGCCTGCTGCGCCATTGCACAGTTATTGAAATGCATTCATTTTTAAAGCTTACATCCAAGCCTGACCAGCTTCGATTTCCTGTGAAAATTTATAGTTTCCTATTTGTTAGGGTAGATACCATAGAATGGAATTGCACACAAGAGTGGCATGTAGCTTCCATGTCTAAATCTCTGATCTCTATTAAATTGTAGTTCCTGATAAAAATAAATAAATGATTTAAATACATGCATAGAGGAATAAATACATTTAGAAATAAATATTTTAAATAAATAAATATAGAAATGAATACTTGTTTATATTATAAATGTATAAAAAAATTAATAAATAGCAAGCTAGAAAACTACATGTCATATTAATTGATTTGGCTGATGCGTTTATGCACAGCAATTGACATTTATATACCTATATAAAAAGTACAAGTTTCATGTAAAAAAAAAACAAAAAAAAAATTGCAAGTTGCCTAAAATTAATAGTGCATCAAAGAAAGTCACCGAGGTTGAAACATTTAATGGTAGCTACTGAGTCAACATTTACATTGTAACGTTTAAAACAATCTTTTAAAATGTAACAAACAAGGATCATTTAAATGTGTTTGGCTGAAAAAAGTAACAAGCAGACAAAACTGATCAAAACTAAACAAGTTTGAATGACAAATTCGGCAACATTGTCGAGTTTTGTAAACATGTAAAACTTGTATACAGTAATTAAACGGACTGTGTTGTACAGCGTTATGCTGACTTTGAAAAACAAAATGTTAAAAACAGGGTTTAGTGCAAGTGACAAAACCGTTTTTCTTTACACACACTAAATTATATGACACACACACTCACACACAGACACACAAATTATCTGGCCCCTAGTTATTTGTTGAAGGCCAGCATGGGCAGCAGTGTGGAGTAGTGGTTAGGGCTCTGGACTCTTGACCAGAGGGTCGTTGGTTCAATCCCAGGTGGGGGACACTGCTGCTGTACTAAAATAAATAATAATAATCGTGCATCTTGTTGCAGTTTCAACACTCGTGGTTTGTCTTTGTTGTGTAAAAACCTGTCCATATGCAGAAACTGCTCGTGCTTCATCCACAGAGTTTGGTGGAATTGACAAAAAACAGCCATGTTTCCATGCCATGTTTCGGAATCTGATTTCATGCCTCAGCAAGAAATCACCAATATTTACATTTTTCACGGTAGTGAGTCAAATACGTGAAATCATGAATTTTCCGTGGCCTTATACAACGAGACACTAGTGATCCGTTGCTTGCAGCATCTGTGGAGTAGCGGTTAGAGCACTTTGTTCTTGACTGGGTTCACTTACATGTGGGGGACACATTGCTGTTTTATCTAGATTGGTCCAGTAAAAAACCTGACTGTATAAATGGGTAATTGTATATCACAATTGTAAGTTGGCCTGGATAAGTGTGTCTGCTAAAATAATAATAATAATAATAATAATAATAATAATAATAATAATAATAATAATAATAATAATAATATGCGTGTTTGGTTGGTACTTGGATGCGAGACTGCCTGGCAATACCAGATATTTCAAACTTTTCTTTGAAGTTTTACTTGTATTATTAACAAATAGTAGATTAAACAGCAAAAATGAGCTGATTTACTTTTAATTTATTGAAATGGACTGCAAAGGATATTAATCGCTATTGAAATAATTGCATAAGAGAAGTTATAAATATATTTATTTCACGCCTCCACCCGCTGTTTTAATTGCATTTGGATCATTCCAGACACCACCTGATACGTGGGCGCAACAAACTCAGCAATGCATTGAACATTAATACATTTTAAAAACAAAACATCAGTCACAGCATGCATTATATTCGTGCCAGGAAATTTCAATTTGATGAGAATAAGCAGAGTGTGACATTAACAGAAGTGCCATTAAATTTGACTGTATTATGGCTACGTCTGTCTTCTTTTCATACATTTACACTGTAAAACACAAGGCTGAAGTTGGCTTATTCGCCAGCTCTTATTCGCCGCTGTTCAGCCCAGTAAACCAAGTTGGGTCGGGCTAAATACAGGTGTAGCTTGCAGAGCGGGTGCCCCTTGCTGGGTACCTGCAAAGAAATCGGCAGCCCAACATGATTTAACCCGTTAAATGCAAGGCTACTTATTCAAAGTAGATACATAAAGAGCGAATAAGAAGCTGAGCGATTGGCATATGTAGCAAGTGAACCCGCTGTTCTGCCCCAGTAAACCACGTTGGGCCGGGCTAAATACAGGTGTAGTTTGCAGTGGGGATGCCCCTCGCTGGGTATCTGCAGAGAAATCAGCGGCCCAACGTGATTTAACCTGTTAAATTCAAGGCTACTTATTCAACGTAGATACATAAAGAGCGAATAAGATGCTGAGCGATTGGAATATGTGGCATATTTACCCGCTGTTCTTCCCCAGTAAACCACATTGGGCCGGGCTAAATACAAGTGGGGCTTGCATAGGTGTTGCCCCTTGTCAGGGACCGGCAGAGAAATCGGTGGCCCAAAGTGATTTAACCAATTAAATTCAAGGCTACTTCTTCAACATAGACAAATACATTTATGCACTAAAAGCCAGCGAATAAGAAGCTGAGCTAATGAGAAGCTGGTGAATAAGAAGCTGGCGAATAAGATGCCAACTTCAGCCTTGTCTGTAAAACCACAGACGTGTGAAACGTTTGTATGTAAATGAAATGTGTGTATAGTAAAAAAAAAGTGCTCTATTCATAAACAGCAGTGTTTATACCTCATTATACCTGGACTCTTGACCGGAGGGTTGTGGGTTCAATCCCGGGTGAGGGACACTGCTGTTGTACCCTTGAGCAAGGTATTTTACCTAGATTCAGTATAAACAATTGGATAAATTGGTAATTGTATGTAAACATAATGTGATATAATTGTGATGATTGTAAGTTGCCCTGGATAAGGGTGTCTGCTAAAAAATAAATAATAATAATTTTAATGCAATCTTCTGAACTATTTGCATTTGACTTGGTATTTGTATATTCTGAAATATAAGAATTTGCATTTGAATTTCAAATCATGGGAAAGCTTCAAAAATATTTCAATTTTAAACACTTTTCAATAATAATGCTCATAAAAAAGTAGAGACTTTTCAGTATTGCTGGTAAAGTTGATTAACCTGAAAGATGCAAACTAAAGGACACTTTTGAGAACTTCATGTTTATTAAACATAACAAACAAAACAAGTAAAAATAATAATTGTGCAATGCACACATATATAAATATATACATATATCTCATCATTTATGTCAGTTTTTCACAAACCTGGTCCTGCGGGCCCACTGTGTCTGCTGTTTGTGTTCCAACTGAGTTCTCAATTATTAAATTGATCCCCCAATTGAACTAACAATTAGTGACTTAATGCAATGTTAGACATAACTTGAATTATCCAACTCTCTTGGCTGCTTTCACAAACCCTGATCAGCACTAACCTTGGACTACTTTACCTGAGTTAACATAAGGTAGTCCTAGATTAGTGTTAATTGAGGCCTGTGCAGCCAGCCATTTCTACAAATAATTCAAATGCTCTGATTAGACATTTTATTCATTCAATTGATGGTTCAATTCATAATTTAAAGCTCAGTTGGAACACAAATCAGCAAACACTGGGTCCTCAGGACCAAGATTGGGAAACACTGTTTTATGTAACTTGCTTCCTATATTGGTACATACCTGTTAATTATTATGAACTACGTGATTACTGTGTTTATGTTATTATTATATAAACTGCTTTCCTTGTATGTCACCTTGGATAAAGGCCTCTGCCAAATTCATGTTAATAAATTAACATTTGTTGTATGGGAAAGTATTTGAAGTCCATTTAGCATTTGTCACATATTTGCATTTGTATTTAGTTTGGTAGTAAATGTATCACATTTGCATTTGTATTAAGCAAATTCGTAAAGAACATTGACATTGCCACTGGTCTCATCAATTTCCTACTATCTGGAAAACACAAGTATGCTCAAAACCATAACCATCAAATTTAACAATGGAGTCACCCATACCTTTCAACATTTATGCTCAAAGTTTGAAATCATGGATAGAGTCTACATTGTTCGAGAGCAGTTCCCAGTCATTGGTGCTCATGCAATCACCATTCACCAGTCAGGGGATGACTCTAAAAACAGTTATGATGGATCGTGGTAACTCCATTTTCTCCTATGGACAAAGTTTCATTGCACTTTCCACAGTTACTTCCTGAAGCGGTATCCACCTTATCAACTTTGACCCCACCTGCATCTATGCATGTCAAACTGCACTTGAAGATTACCATCAGCTCACAGGGATTTATTGTCCGAAGTTGAAAAGCTTGAAGGAGACTAACACGCACAGGGACACAAGGTAAAAGATCATGCACATTTCATTCACCGAACCATCATTAATGTTCAGGAACAGCAAAAGCCTCAGTCTTCTAAGAGAACATTGCACTTACACATCCATTCAGAGGCTTTAGCAACCCCAATTTCACCTCATGCTATGCAAATGCAACATTGCAGTGCCTTCTTCACTTGCAACCTCTGAAGGATTCATTAAAACACAGTCAACAAGAGGCTATCAGGAGCTTTGTTCACAAATATGATCACTTGCCATCCACTGCGTCTCTAACTACTGTGGATATTTGTCACTTCTTAGGAGAACCTTTCAATAGAGGTGAGTAGCAACATGTTGCAGAGTTTCTCACCAGATTTTTCCAGCATTAAAATGTGTTAGTATACTACCCTTTAGCACGGACATGCATATGTACCTTTTGAACCATTTATAACATTGTAGTTTTGTACCTACGTAAATATCAATACCTACCAAAATATTGTTTTCACCTCTAATGCAACTATAAGAATATAATGTTTACACTTTCAATACTGTCCAAAAGTCCCTTCTACCATTATTTTTAATATAATTTTCAATATTTTCTCATTTCTCTTATCTTACTCTACTTATTATTCTCTTGTAATACTATTTAACATACACATTCTCAAATATCTTTCCCTCGCTTTCTTTATTCATTATTTGATGAAGTAAAAAAATAAGTGATATCTATAACAAAAACATTGTCAATGTAAATCTTCCCCTGGGAACCGGCGCAGTGATGTCCGATCACCCAGGGGAAGCGAAGCAGCGAACAGGGGGAGTGACAGCGACGTCTGGCAGCAGCCCAGCGACGTCTGGGTGCTCGGGGAGAGCGGAGTAGGGAACCAGAGGCAAAGCTGTGGCCAGTGCTGCAGACTCCTGGGCTCTAGGTCCAGCGCAGGAAGGTCCAGGAAGACCGGCCGGGTGTCCTGGAGCAAGGAGTGAGGGACTGGACGCAGCAGCGCCGGACTGGACCGTAGGGGTGGTGGTCGGGGCTGTGGTGGAGGTATGCATTCCCCCTCCTCCCCGGGCTCCAGAAGCAGCGGCTCCTCCCCTCTGGGCTCTGGCAGCGGCAGCTCCTCCCCTCTGGGCTCTGGCAGCGGCAGCTCCTCCCCTCTGGGCTCTGGCAGTGGCAGCTCCTCCCCTCTGGGCTCTGGCAGCGGCAGCTCCTCCCCTCTGGGCTCTGGCAGCGGCAGCTCCTCCCCTCTGGGCTCTGGCAGCGGCAGCTCCTCCCCTCTGGGCTCTGGCAAAAATAGATTTGTTGCTTGACACCAGCTGTTTTCTAAAGAAGGGAATTAAATTAGCTTAGTTTTGATAACCATTTGATAAGCATCAACAAAAGAAAAATCTTGCTGCTGACTTTTCAATGTAGCCTTACAGGTTTCTTTCACACTGTAACATCCTTTTGCAAGCATGCAATTCAGATATTTTATTTGCAAGTACAAATAGATTTGTCGTTCATTTTTAATAAATCTTACAAAGCACCAATGAAACTTTTCTTTACTATATAGAAAGTATAATTATTCATACAGTGCTCCCTGTTTCTAGTGCTACCGTATAATGGTGTTATGGGGCAAATGAGTGCTATGATCATACCCACTTTATAAAGGGCCGTCTTATAATGAAAGAGCACAGTATTATTTAAAGATAGCATTCTTACTGTATAATAATTACATTGTTGTTTTCAAATCTTTCTTATCATTAGGATTTATTTCTGGATGACTTGAGCTGTATACTGAACTCAGGAGAGGTACTTGGCCTCTTTGATAATGAAGAGAAAGATAATATTGCTTTTGAGTTGAAATCAGTTGCATTAGAAGCTAATGTCCCAGACAGTAGGGAAGAAATTGATGAATTCATTTTGCAGGTATGTTTGTTCAGGTTTGTTATACAGTATAGTTCTCTTTCAAGTACAAAATGTAACCATTACCGAATGGGATATATCTCTTATAGCCCGAATTACCTGAGCACTTATATCAAAGCTGCACCTTTAAGAGCCCTGGCTGCATCAGGCGTCGTCTCCGCCCCTAGGGGCCGGTTGTACTAAAGGGATCCGATCTTGCTCTTGTGACGTATTGGGTTGTACTGAAATGATTAGCGCTGATCCTGAGCTCAGTTTCTACTCAAACTCTGACCCTACTTGCATATTGCTTTAGTGCAGGATCCGAGTCGGATCAGAGCTTGATCTAATATTTTAAAATGGAGGAATTATTTGTAGACTGTAAGACGAGGTCGTATTACTCAAGGACCATTCCAGTAGCCACACTTCGATCAGGTCAACTCATGTCCTGAATAAGGTGACCGTCAGAGATGACATCGAAGCTTACCTCCTAGCCTTCGAGAGGACAGCTAAACCTGAGAGCTGGCCCTCGGACAAGTGGTCTGGCATTTTAGCACCCTTCCTGGTTAGAGACGCCCAGAAGGCCTACTTTTGATCTGGCTCCTCTGGTGGCCAACAACTAGGTTGTCCTTAAAGCCGAGATTCTGGCGTGGGCTGGAATTATAACTGCTTTAAGAGCAGAAAAATATCATGGCTGGTCCTTCAAGATGTCACATCCTCCTTGATCCCAGCTGTTTGATTTGAGCCATAGCTAAAAGGTAGTTAAACCCGGACACGCACAAAAGTCACAAGATCTTCGAATTACTGGTAATGGACTGGGTCCTCCAGGCTCTACCTGCTCGTACAACCCCGACACCTGGTCCCAAAGCTTCAGCGCCTGGCCCAGCAGTATGGAAGCAACGTTCCCATGGCAAGACGGGTAAGCCACCCACAATGGGGAATGAAGAGCGGCTTTATGTCGTGAAGGGACAATTGCATGGACAGGGGTTACCTAAAAAGGGGAGGGGGTAGATTACTCCTTTTTATTATTATTAATTTCTTAGCAGACGCCCTTATCCAGGGCGACTTACAATTGTTACAAGATATCACATTATACATTATTTCACATTATACAGATATCACATTATTTTTACATACAATTACCCATTTATACAGTTGTTTTTTTACTGGAGCAATCTAAGTAAAGTACCTTGCTCAAGGGTACAACAGCAGTGTCCCCCACTGGGGATTGAACCCACAACCCTCCGGTCAAGAGTCCAGAGCCCTAACCACTACTCCACACTGCTGTTTTCCCTATATAGCAAAAGTGTGTGTAAATGGAACTAAGTTAACTGCTGTCATTGATACTAGTAGCGCAATTAC
Source organism: Acipenser ruthenus (assembly GCF_902713425.1). Classification (NCBI taxonomy): domain Eukaryota; kingdom Metazoa; phylum Chordata; class Actinopteri; order Acipenseriformes; family Acipenseridae; genus Acipenser; species Acipenser ruthenus. Next base: position 35,124,595 of record NC_081194.1, read on the forward strand.
ACTGGTGGCAGCAGATTTAGTGTCTACCAACCAATTGGATACTAATCTCATGGGGATGTAAAGTATTACCCCACCACTCTACTGAACATCGTTCAAAGGGCACTTGTGCAAGATGAGGGTGGGTGTGATTCATAAATTATCCCACAGGGTAATCCTTGGAAGAGATTATCCAGGACTTAAAGACTTGGTAAAAATAAAGGGGAAATGGGCTAGCCGCGAATCAAAAGAAAAAGTGGGCAGTACCACTACTGAGAGTTATGTCACTTTATTTCCATTTACCGATGCAATATTGTTTGAAGGGCCTAGGCCCAACAAAATGCCTAAGTCACAGAGACAGCGACGTTTTGGAATGTGCTGTGTCATGTCAGTTTGAGAGGGCAGCACCAACAACATGGATCAACCAAGAGTTTTTCAGTGTCATACTGGATGACAGGGGAGGGATGGCCTCACCGTCACAGTTGGGCTGTATATGTTGTGCTGTAATACCAGTATGTCCTGTATTCTCCAGTGTTTTAGGACTATGTTGGCAGATAGCACATACATGCGTTCTGTAAATATCCATCCTTATGCAGTGCAGATGGATGTCTTGTGTTATCTGCCGAGTTGTCTGTTGTTTGTCTTAACTGATGATGGCTGTCTGTAGTTGCTTGTAAGGGTGTAGGAGGGAATGCAGAGTTAGGGTTAAAAACCCTAACATAGCATTTCCCTACTTTTGTCGTTTTAATATCAGCCCGAAGTCTTTTGCAAAGAATATACAGTCACCTCCAAAATTACTGGCAACCTTGATAAAGATGAGCAAAAAAGACTGTATAAAATACATAATACCAGTTGAGCTATATTGTAATTTTCCAACATGTGGAATATATTTGACTTTATTAATGATTCAATGGAATCAACCAAAATTACACATTTCTCAAATTATAAATTTATTTCCAAAAAAAAAATGGTGTCACAATTATTGGCACCCGTGTTTTCAGTACTTTGTGCACCCTCCCCTTGCAAGGATAACGGCACTGAGTCTTATTCTATAATGTTTAATGAGATTGGAGAACACATTGGGAGGGATCTTAGACCATTCCTCCATACAGAATCTTTCCAGATCCTTGATATCCTTCAGTCTGTGCTTATGAACTGCCCTCTTCAATTGAAACCACAGGTTTGCAATGGGGTTCAAGTCTGGAGACTGAGATGGCCATTGCAAAATGTTGATTTTGTGATCAGTTAACGATTTCTTTTTGGATTTTGATGTGTGCTTGGGGTCATTGTCTTGCTGTAAGAGCCACTTGCGGCAAAGTTTCACCCTCCTGGCAGAGGCAACCAGGTTTTTGGCTAAAATGTCCTGGTACTGGGTAGAGTTCATGATGCCGTTGACCTTAACAAGGGCCCCAGGACCAGTGGAAGCAAAACAGCCCCATAACATCAAAGATCCACCACCATATTTTACAGTAGGTTCTTTTCTGCACACACATCTTTCTTTCAACGCCAAAACCACTGCTGGTGTGTGTGGCCAAAGAGCTCTATTTTCATCTCATCTGACCATAGCACCCGGTTCCAATTGAAATGCCAATGCCGTTTAGCAAACTCTAGGCGCTTACGTTTGTTGGTTGCTCTCAGTAAAGGCTTTTTTCTGGCAACCCTTCCAAATAGCCTATTGGCATGGAGGTGGCGTCTAATTGTAGATTGGGATTTCCCTTTGCCTCCCAAACCATCTGCCTCACTGTGCGTGGGGGCAAGATACACTTGTGTCCTCTACCAGGCAAGTTTACCACTGTTTCAGTGGTTCTGAACTTCTATTGCCCTAATAGTGGTAAGTGGTATATTTAGTTTTTTAGCTATTGTTTTGTACCCATTGCCTGATTTATGAAGGTCAACAACCATTTGTCTCTTTTCATTTGTGAGTTCTTTGCCTTTCCCCATGGTGATGGATGACAAATGGATTTCATATGGGTGTTACCTCATTTTTATACCACAGTGAAACAGGAAGCCATGGAAGGCCACAATACAGTTCCTTAAGACTGAGATGAACTTAAAGAACTGGAATGTTAATGCAGATTTAATTTTGTTTGATTTTATTTATAAGAATCTTTAGGGGTGCCAATAATTCTGACACCTCTTTTTGAGAAAAAAATGTTATTACTTGTTAATAAAAAAACTTTCTCTGAGCAATTGTATTAGAATAAAAGAATATGGTTTTCCCAAATATTTGAGCATAAAATATAGCTCATTACCTGTGTTGTTTATTTTATACAGCCTTTTTTGCCCATCTTTATCAAGGGTGCCAATAATTTTGGAGGTGACTGTGTGTGTATATATATATATATATATATATATATATATATATATATATATATATATATATATATATATACACACACACACACACACACAAAGGTCCGGCTGGGTGTCCTGATATGTCGAATATACGGATGCCTCGGGGCATTCAACCTCCAAGAAGTCCGTATATTCAACATATGCAGACTCCCTTAAGGGCCTTACTGCATTTATATTCCAGGTAAAACAGTGGATTTGAAAAAAAAGCATAAATCATGTTTAAGGCAAAAAATTATTAGTGTTTTTTATTAAATATCCTTAAGCCAAATAAAGTAGTCCCATGTATAACTTTTAACTACACACAAAGTAAGATGAGTAAATTAATTTAATTAAAACATGTAAAAGAAAGTAAATAATTTTTTTGATAATGTGCACATTGCCATTGAAAAAATACACCAGGGGGCAGAGTTGAGACAGCACTGGGTTATTTTTTTTCTTACTGCCAGTGCAGACACACTGAGCAGAACAGATGTGAGGAATAAAAAAAAATTCAATACGTCTCGGATTTCAGTAATTTGTTCAAGATCTGTGTCAGAGAGGGGTGGATAATGTGCACAAGTGTCTTTTTGTGTTTTTCTTCAGCATTTACAAACCGCTAAAAATACATTAGTTGAAGTGACAAAGTCAGGGTGAGTGAGCATAAACACAGCGATTTTATTTTTTGTATTTTTTTGTATTTTGCTATCTTCCAGTTCATTTAATTGTTCTTCATCCAAATCGGCATGTCCACTTACTTTTTTTGCAGGTAATTGGGGGGAGCAGGTAATTATAAACGGGGGAGGGGGTGGGGGACGCCGTGGGACACATAACACACATCTGACTAAAATACAAAATAACTCCCTCTCTACAATGCATATATAGTGAAGAAAAAATATTATTTTCTGTGAATTAACCATGCATAAAGCACCATGTAATCAACGCTATATTTTTTACTAAAAAAAAAAAAATGTAACATTCCAACTCATGGATCATTTGTTCAGTTCGAAGCGACAGACAAGCAAACCAAGTGCAAGAAGGAGAGCGGGTTGGGAGAGGGGGAGAGGGAATGAGCTCGCCCCAGGTTTGGCTGCTGGAGCGGGGCTGAAGCGAAGCTGAAGCGTCTCGTCTCCCAGAGACAGACACAGCTCCTCTCGCAGCAAAAAAGTAAATACATTATTATTATTTATTTCTTAGCAGACACCCTTATCCAGGGCAACTTACAATTGTTACAAGTTATCACATTATTTTGTTACATACAATTACCCATTTATACAGTTGGGTTTTTACTGGAACAATCTAGGTAAAGTACCTTGCTCAAGGGTACTGCAACAGTGTCCCTACCTGGGATTGAACCCACGACCCTCCGGTCAAGAGTCCAAAGCCCTAGCCACTACTCCACACTGCTGCCCTGCCCATTAGGAAAGATAAGCACGTAATAGGCCTAATATTTATTTAGTTATAAAACGAAAGCTGAATAAGATGTCTGTGTTATAAAGTGCCAGCGTAGCTTTTCTTCAGTTCAGAAACTGTATCAAAAGGGAGAGACTAAAACGCAAGTTAGACTGAGAAGTTGTTTACAATTTGAACAACACCGGTACTGTATTTCCTGTAGAAATATTGTATGAAATCACTAGAATAGGGAATTGGGGGACCTGCTGTAGGAGCATTATATCCGATGCGCGTTACAACCAAGAGCCTTATAGTGAGGGAGCACTGTATATATAATTTTTAGCAAGTTTTAATTATTTTCTGTTTTCTTTCAGCAACCCAGCGCATGGGTAGGTTGTCTCCCTGTACTAGGTCCACAGCAGTACACAGATGGTGTCCTGGTTTTCCAGTCAGCTTTTCACACCACGGAGACACTGCCAGTGTTAACGGCTTTTTAGCTACATCGTGCTGTTGAATCTGATTTTACGTCACTGCCAATAAAGGACGCTAGATTTTTCTAGTTAGCAGGTGATCTGCAGCCCGTCTGTTTAACAGTGCATGCTTGCAGTTGCCAGTGGCTCTTTCAAGTCTTCACCGCCACGCCACTTCTTGTGGTACAGAGCTGGTACCAGAGCAAGCATCAGTGACCTGGTCGGTACCAGAAGATGGTATCCTGCGCTAGCTGTCTGGTTTTTCCAGTCAGCTTTTTGCGCCACGGAGACACTGCCAGTGTTAACTAGCTACACTTTTTGTCGTTGCTGTGTCTCTTTTGCATCACTGCCAACGAAGGCCACTAGATTTTTCTAGTTAGCAGGTGATCTGTCCGTTTAACAGTGTATGCTTGTAGTTGCCAGTGGCTCTTTCAGGTCTTTACCTGCACGGCACTTTTCATGGGAAAGAGCCGGTACCAGTGACCTGGTTTGGTACCAGAGTCGGTACCAGTGACTCCGTTCTGTACGAAGATCAGTACCAGAGCACTCCTACGGTACCAGAGTGGTACCAGTGACTCTGCTTGGTACCAGAGCCTATATCATTGACCCGGTCGGTACCAGAACCGGTATCAAGGCTCGGTTCAACACCAAGACCATTACCAGTGCTCCATTCTCTTGCAATCTGTGTTCTCAGCACTCCAGTCAACATTGCTGTCTGTTTTTTGTGTGCTTATATAGCACCAGCTGAACTGTTATTTCAACCTTGCATCATATTTGGGTTTCACCCTTGTGCTGTTTGCAAGAGGAACATCCTGGCAGAAGACAAGCATGACAGGTGCATCTACTGCCTGGGAAAGGAGCATGCAGAGGGGGCAATAAAATACTGCAGTTGTTGCGCACCTTGTGCTCATTTTTCAAAGAGGACGTTGGAAGGCTGGCCCACTGTTCTAGGGACCGCTCTGCCTCTTTGACACTGACACATCATCCAGAGTTGCCCCATTCACTCCCTGCAGTGTGGTCAAGAGAGTCTCACCTCCCTGTTACATCGGGAGCTAGGAAGCAACCCTATAAGGGTAGGAGCAGTACCAAGAATCTGCGTTCCTCTAGATCCTCTTCTTTGCCCTCTAGCTTGGAGAGTTCTCCCTCTCCTCCCCCCAGGAAAAGAGGATGAAACCAGTTGTTCTGGGTGCACCCGGCGACTGTCCCACATTTCTCAAGGTCATTGAACAGTTTGTATAAGGTGCATGACGCAGATCAGCTGGGCCTTGACTCTTTTCCACCTGTTGAGGCTTCAATCGCCTCTCTGGTGCAGATGCCCAATCTAGCTTTGCTGCAAAGAGACATTTCATGTCCCAATAAGCAATGCTGCATCACTGAGGTGATACTGAAGAAGGTTATGCGGCCTCAGCATTTTGCACACGTCTTGGTATAGTAGCATACTGGTGGCTTACCAATCCATGCTGTTACAATCACTGTCCTCTGACCACAGTCCCTCCGGGTTGGACGAACTGAGCTTGGTCAATAACAACCTGCTCCAGTTGTCTAAATACAATGCTCAGGCATTGGGCAGGAGCATGGCTGCATTAGTGGTGGCAAGAAGGCAGCTCTGGCTTTCACAGGCCCAAGTGCCTGACAAGGACAAGGCGTTTTCATTGCTAGAAGCACCTGTGAAACTGGGGCATACCTAATTTGCCTTTAGTTACTTTGGGGATTAGTTGGGTTGTAAAATGCAAATTGAGTGCTTATTAGTAAAAGTAAAATAAATAAATATCTTTTATAAATACTTACCATTCGGCATAGTGGTGGGTATGGTTGGCACCATTTTGTGGGCGGAGACTAATATAACCTTGGGTTTACCCCAAAGGATGAAATGAAAGCACTGATGAATTTCTACCTACCGTATAGTTTCAAATAGCGGGACCCTTGGATGCATCCAACAGTGGTAGGGGAGGTATAAATTAAATAAATAAATATTTTAATTCTACTTTATACTATTTATTGATATGAAAAATAAAGTATATTTTCTATGATAAACCACTACTGGGTTCCAGGGGAGGAGTTTTCCTAATGGGTGGCTCTATAAAGGGGTTCAGTCTGGGAACAGAGGAGGTAGGATAGGTGGTGTCAGGTACAGCTTATAATGCTGGAAGTATTAATATAAATTTCATCCTAAAAAATGATTTTTTTTCTCTTTGTTTTCAGTTTGCTGCACATGGCCACTTTGGGGGATTTTTTTTTTTTTTTTAATTCTTGAAAAAGGGATTGCAACCCAACTTACTGTGTCCGTTTGCCTATCTGCCTTTTCTACACTATACGACAAAGATCACTTGGTCAACCCTACACAGCTCCTGCTTGAGCTAATGCGGCTAACGGTTTTCAGGGCGCACAATGCGGAGGCCAGCGCAATTACTGACACCCTGCTCACAAGCAGCAGCCACAGCCGCAAGCCTCTGCAAGCCAGCAGCCCTAGGAATTTGTTGCCACAGGTCCAGGGCCCATTCTATTGCCGATCATGCCCCATGGACACCTAGGTGCTTAACACCATCAGGGCCAGCTACTGTCTGCAGTTTCGATTTGTTCCCCCTCCCTTTCCGTAACAGCGGTCATGAACCCTCAATGACCCTCAACTATTTTAGTGTCTCAGGAGGTGCCGGCCCTGCTGCAGAAACAGGCCATTTCAATTGTTCACCCTCTCAACGACAGAGAATGGTTTTATTTCAGATATTTCCTGGTGTCGAATTGGGATGGTGGCCTCAGACCGATCCTCGACCTCAGACAGCTCATTCTCTATGAAGGTTCAAGATGCTGACAATGCAGCAGCTTTTGCAGTCAGTCAGACCAGGCGACTGGTTCACTACGCTGGACCTGAAAGATGCCTACTTCCATGTCTCAATAAGATCCGGCCACAGGAAATATCTGCAGTTCTCCTTAAGGGACTGCTTACGAGTTCCATATTCTGCTATTCGGCCTTTTTCTAGCCCCCTGCACCTTTTCGAAGTGCATGGAAGGCTATCCTGGCCCCTCTGAGGCTACAGGGCATCAGAGTGCTCAACTACTTGGGTGAGGCAACACATAAATGTCCTGGAGCTGCAGGCAGTTTTTCTGGCCTTGCAGAGTTTCTTCCAGGATGTGCAGGGGAGACAAGTGTTGATCAGGACGGACAACACAACCGTGGTGACTTAGATCAACCATCAGGGTGGCCTGCGCTCACCCCGTCTCCATCGGGTAGCCCACAAAATCTTATTGTGAGCTCACAAGCACCTGCTCTCCCTGAGAGCGATACATCTGCCAGGAGCAGAAAACCACGCCGCAGACCTCCTATCAAGGGGAGTCCTGTGTGGTTCGGAGTGGAGGCTCCACCCCGGGGTGATGAGCCTGATTTGGGACAGGGTTGGGAGAGCAGAGGTCGACCTCTTTGCCTCCCTGGAACACGCTTATTATCCCCCCTGGTTCTCCATTCTGGGAGTCGATGCCCTTGCACACGAGTGGCCGAGGACTCTCCTTTATGCCTTTCCATCGGTAGCATTGCTTCCGATGTGCCTGGAAAAAATCAGGGAGGAACGAGCCAAGGTGCTTTTAGTGGCCCCGTACTGGCCCAGGAGAACGTGGTTCTCCACGCTGGTGCATCTATTGCGTCACCAGCCTTGGCAATTTCCATGCACCGATAGCGAGGTATAATTACTATATTCCCTTATGTTTTAAAAAAAAGAAAAAACAGTAATACTGAAAATAGATTATGTATATTGGAAAAAGATTCATGCAATACTGTACTTTATTTATTTTGATTTGTAAGTTCAGAGCTTTCATGTGCATCCTTTTTCTTTCAGAGCCTGCAGAATAATCTTGCTCAAGTATGTGTTGATATCCAAAACAGCGTGTCTTCAGCTGCAACACAGTATTGGGAGGAAATGAGGAGACATTATTATATCACCCCCAGCAGCTACCTAGAGTTCATAGATACATTCTCCAAAATGTCACACAAAGTGAAAACAAATATTAACAATGGCAGGTTTGTGCCTTTTAATTTGTGCCATTAATTGAGCACTTCTGTATTCAAGTTTTTTTGGTAGAGTGGGACTGAAAGAAGTAAAATATTGTCACAGGGTGGCTTTGTGAATGATGTCAGGCCAGAAAGTAGTACACAGACACAGTGGTGAGGAGTGAAACTGAGACGTAACGGCAGCATTCAGAAGGTTTATTGAAACAAATAAGTTTTAAACAGAAAACAGGACACGGCACTTGTGGCCAAAATAAACAGACAAACAAAACAGACTAACACTAAACAATGGACGGATAGACAAACACGGTGAGTAAAATAAACAAACAAGTATTGTGCTGGTCCTACCAGCACGCAGTAGCAATTGTTTTCTCTCACCCGTTCTCCACTCACCGAACACACAACACTGAGTGATTGAAAAGTGGATCTGTATATACTGTTGTGCTGGGATTCCCAGCACATGAATTAATTATGTGCAACTTCATGCTCACATATTAAATACTTTAAATGCACGTGAAGTGAAGTGCAATCCCCGTGCCTAATATACAATTATACATTTTTAAACACTCGTGCTCATTACCCACATTATATCCTGTGTACCAACTACAATACACCAACATTTACACTCTACATACAACATAAAACACAAACATACACAAAGGAGCGGGGCCCATTGCCACATATACCCCCCCTTGTGCGCAGCACACATGGCCTCAGTGGCCAGCTCCCCCCTTAAAATTCCAAAAGTCTTGCTTAAAGTCCCGAGCCAAGAACAGGGACTTCAAGGGGTTCATGGGCGGCAATGTCGCCAGTAGCCAGGCTGCTACTGGCAATGCTGTCAGCGTAACTGCTGACAGCTCCCAGGCTGACTCCATCAGCCGGGGCAGTCCTGGCAGCGGAAAAGCTGCGGGGGCAGGTGGTCCCCCGACCTCCCCCTTCTTCGTAGCCGGCAGATCCCCCCCGTGGGGCTCTGGCCACAGCACTTCCTGCAGCGCAAGTGCTGCAGTGGGAGCAGGTCTCCTGACCTCCCCCACGATCTCTGGCAGCGAAAGCACTACAGTGGGAGCAGGTCTCCTGATCTCCCCCACCATCTCTAGCAGCGAAACCGCTGCTGGGGTTGGTGATCTCCGGACCTCCTCCCCCTTCTTCGTGGCCGACAGCTCCCCTTGGTGGGGTTCCGGCCACCGTACTTTCTGCTGCCCTGCAGGGCCGGCAGCGACAACAACCGATGCAGAGCAACAGGCAGCCCCAGGCGATGCGGAGCAACAGGCAGCCCCGGGCGATGCGGAGCAACAGGTATCCTTGGACATTTTTAAACACTCATGTTCATTACCCACATTATATCCTGTGTACCAACAACAATACACCAACATTTACACTCTACATACAACATAAAACACAAACATACACAAAGGGCCGGGGCCCATTGCCACAAATATATACTGTATTGTTCTCATGCCATGGTTGCATCTGCCATGTATCCTATATTGCAAGTATTTGAAAGTTTACAGTGGTAAGTGTTTTTAAGACTGGCAGCAATCAATTTATTCCACAGTTATATACCTTTGAGCTCATATTTAGGATTAGGCAATTGTTTAAGCTGCTGTTGCTGAAAACTGCTTCTGCAGCCTTGATCCAATTTATTTTGAGAAAAGAGGAATGTGAAATTTCTAAACTGGTTTGCAAAGGATATGGAACACAGATTTTGGATTTAGGCAGTGGAAAATAGTAAATAATGAAACCATCAATTTTGTTTTGATTTTAAAAGGATCGGTTTTATAATGGATTGGCAAAGCTATCTGAAGCAACATCCTTGGTAAGAGTAATGCAGGAGAAGCTTGTAGATTTGGGTCCAAACAAACAAATCTAAGGTAAATACAAAAATAAAAATCTAATTAAATATATACCACATGCAAGTTTAAAATACTTTAAATATATATTTACATTTACAAATGTTGTTCCTACTCCCCTTAATTAATCATGCTGGTGAATCCAGGATGGCACCAGTGCTGGCTGATCTTAATGGAAAGATTTTGGTCGTCTGGCAGACAGGATAGCACTTTCTAAAACTGTGGCACGTATAAACAATGCTTTAATAACAACACACATCAACATAAACTTTTGGTAGTCAAATGATTCATTACTGTTTTATTATTCACGGGTTACTATCTAACTTGTTACTACCCACATTATGGCCCATTATAGCATTAAATTACAATACCATCTGTAAGCAGTATTTTGGAAACCTTCAAAATCCTATGCAAAATTGATGGCAACAACTGAAATGTATGTTGTTGGTATGTGATAGGACATTGAAAACTTGTTGAGCAAACTTAGTGAAACAGGTCCAAGCCATTGTCAAAATGGAAGGAGAAGTTATGGCAGGAAACCAGAACTGTACAGGCCTATTCAGAGGTACTGTAGTGGTCATTCCTTCCATTTTATGAAAAATACACATTGGTATGTAATAATTTATATTCCCGCATCATCTAAATTTGCCAGGATTTGGGTCCGCAGCCATAGAATAGGACAAAAAAGCCTCTAAAATCTTCTAGAATACTCTAGAATTAAATATTGTCATTATTAGAAAAGCAACAAAATATGTCTACTTTAATCTCAAATCCATTGTATTTTATGTTAAGAATAAAGAACAAAATAGTTTAAACACTAAAGAGGGAATTATCAGCTGAAACATCTTTTTAGTACCGTATCTTAGCATTTTCTACTGAAAAAAAAGTATAGTTAAATGAAGTCAAGCCTAGTAAAACATGCAGATTCAACATGCAAATGTGTTTCTTCAACTGCAAGTCGCCAGAGAGCTTAATAACACCCTGCCATGTCTGCAGCAAGCTGTTGTCACTCTTGATGCCCTGGAAAAAGCTGACATTTCTGAAATTAGGTGGGATAGTTAAACTTTTCTTTGAAGTCACACCATTCTGATAAATATAGCTTTACAACTTGAATACCGCATATGGAATGTTGAAGTAGACTGACAGTACTGTAGAAAATTTCCACTTGTAAACGTTGCATGAAATTCTGTTTCTCATTCCATGTGAAAAGGACCATTATACCCAAAAGTATTCAGGTCTGAGGTCCACCTTTACTAACATGCAGTGAAAGGAGCTTCATTTATCGCCATTGACTTACCATCATGAAATGGTGCCTACTTCCATTGCAGAAAGTTTTATCTGCATATAGACCCCTTTATCTCCTTGGAATATTGGTTTTCCCTGGCTAATCAGGGTCAACTTTGTTATGGCAACTTTTAAAGATCAGTATAACACTGAAGTTTCGTTTCTACTGAGGGAGTCAACTTGTTTCAAAGTTTAAAAATAAATAAATATATTATTAAATACATGTTAATCTGAGCTAACATCAACGTTAATCATTTTTGTATGGTGTGACAACACATAAATGGATTCAATCATCTAAAATACAAAAACTATCAGAGTTGGTACATTGTTTGCTCCAGGTCTTACAGACTGAGGGTCAATGTGGCTCCCACTCTAAATTTTAGGGGGACATTTTCTTCGGTGAGGGGGTCAATATGTTTGATAATTCAGAACTAACCACCATTTCTTATTTTTGTTTGTTTTTTAAATATGCCAGCAGAGTTTACTGAAACTATTTTTTTTTTTTTTTTTTTTTAATCCTACAGTTATAGGCCTACTGGCGAAATGGCCAAGAGACAGTTGGAACATACAGAATTATTTTGGACATAATTTTAGCATTTTTTTGTCATAGAAAAGACACATTTCACATATTTTATAACGTTACCGTAGTTTTTTTTTTTAATCGATGCGGTTTTTGTTTCACAAATCTACTGCACTTCGTCTATAAACTGTATTGCAGTACGCAAAAGTTCAAATTTCTCCCATTCACTTGCTAGATCACTCCATATCTCCAAATATCAGACAGATATTTTGTCTAGAAAATAGATAAGTTAACAGCGGATTAATTTCACAGTATTTTTAAGCACAAATATAACACTTCAACAGTGTACTGGCCTCGCTGAATGTAACTCCTATCCAACTATCCAGTCAACTAAACACTCATCCAAATGATTCTCCAAGAGACAGGGTGTATCTTTAGAGGCTTTACTTGAATTGTGAAACTGCAAATACAAATCACAAATGCGTACTCGAGTAAGTATACATTCTCACAACAATGTAATATTCACATGACGCTGCTTAAGTGCAGTAAAATAACAGCATGAACTACACATAAAACAGATGAGTGTAAGGTAAGTATTGCAGTAGCTACGAATAACTAGTACTAAATAGCTAGCTAGCTAACTAGCTGCTTTTCCGATGCAGCTTACATGCTAAATAACATCAATGAAAAACATCTTAAAAACATGTCAAAAATAATGACTTCATTCAGAAATAATATGTTAATATCAATGATATCTGCGTAAATACTAAACGTACTTACAGATATTGCCCTCTTAAGAACTATGCAGTGAGGATGACACAGGATTGTTGCCAAGCATTGCACAACACTAGCCTCATGTCTAAACATCTAGTTTCTCACTTCCTATAACCTAACATAACACAGGAAGTAGTTGCTTTACTGGAGAATAATGAAAATTACCACTAGGTGGCACTAAAACTTAAAGCAAGTCCAGAACAAACAGTCACTGCTGAAGCTGATTACTTATTCTTCCAGAAGTAATGGTCGGGTGTAACAGGGATGCAAGGTTATATTTGCGCCGGGCCATGTTGTTAACAAGACTGATAACGTTTTCATCCAGGCTTTACTGTGAAATTGACGGTAACCAGGGAGGGCGTCAGCGCATTCTACTGGACTGGAGAATAAAAGCACGGGAGTTTAATTATGAAAACGCAAGTGTAAACAAACAAGTAAAAAAAAATTAGCCTGTCTTCAGACATGTCATGGTAATACAAAATGCATTAATTTACTGCGTATTGGTATTGCGTCTCGTCTGGGAAGAGGGACATAGGGGCACGTTAAGAGAAATTCAGCGGGACATTTTTTATTTCAGGGGGGCCTAGCGCGAACACTGATGTACGTTAACTATATCAAGTTAACTACTGTATTCATTGTATTATTTTACAAACTTGCTTAAGTTATTACTATAAAAACCTATACTCAAAAAAACACATTTGGCCGGTTTCATAACATCTTAAGTAAGATTGTAATGGTTAATTCTGCGAAATACAAGATAGTGCTCTCACTTTTTTTTTTTTGTTGAACACAGCCATACAAATAGTGTTTAAACAAATGTGTTTTGTGTACATTTTTTGTAGACTTAAATGCTTCTGGGTCTCAAAAAAACCTTCAAACAAGAACATCAACAGAGGTTTTACACCTAGATAGTTCAGATGAGTGAGAAGGTACTAGTCTAAATAGAAATTTACCTGGTTTGCCCACAAGCAGTGAATGTATAAAAACTTTGTTTTAACTTAAAAAAAAAAAAGTTCAGTTGTTTAGTTAAAAAGAGTTCAGTTGTTTAAAGAACACCACAAGTAATAAATGAAACAATTCAAATACATGTTTGTGAACATTTTAAACAAATATTAAAGTGTCATCATTGAGTCTCTTGCCATTACAATGCAGGGATGGAAATAAGACTCCCATTGCATAGCAGTTGGAGCCATTTTGGGTTTTCTGACCTGCAGACTTTTTTTTTCAACATCAGTTGGGCCTGCAGTTAGTAAAACCTGAAATGGACAAAAACTGCTATGCATTAGTAGTCTTATTTCTAGCCGTGCAATAATATACAATGTAAATAAAAAAAGTACAGAAATAGAAATTGTTACACAAATCCCAAGTTTTGCTACGCAGATTATATTTTGAGTCGCAGAATTGCTATACAAATAAAAAACGTGTTTCCATCCCTGAGTAATAGTTGGCAATGATTTTGTATCTGTGATGCAACAAACTAAAACACCTGGAGTTGGATTCAGCTTACAGAGAAAGAGTGGGAAAAAAACAGACAGAAGCTATTTTTATATTTGCATAACTCCCAAATATTGCTTATTATAGTTGTACTCTTAGTATGTTACTTAAATTTACTAGCAAATGTGTTCCGAACTGCACTAAAAGAAACATTTCCTTAAAGTATGTTATACATTTGTTGAGGTGAGGTGGGGTCATAGGGAACTTTTTGTGTAGCTTGAAGAATTTAGTGTACCCGTCAAGCTATAAGGTTAGATCCAGCCATATCAATCATAATTGATTGATTGTGCTCACTGTTAAATAAAACCAAAATCCTACAAGTTATATTCTACTTTGTGTGTTTTGTGCAATGGGGAGGCGGTAAGTAGATTAAGAAGGACACGTAGATTTTTCTAGCATTTTGTCCCTTGGACAACAAGCTTTTTTCAAAAATTGCATACCCTTGTAGACATACCATCAGTTTCCAATTGTTCTGCTATTTTTTGCCATGCGGCGTTGTTTTTATTGTCTTTATAACCACGGACACTGGCATCTTAAAGAACATTATATTTTTAGACTTTAAATTAAATTCTCATTGATGTCCTTTTTTTTATTTCTGTGGTAATCTCTGTTTGAGCGAGACAGTGACAGTCTGACAGCCACTACCTTTGCCCTTATTTCTGATTGGTGCACTGCGACGAGAACAGCACGTAGCGCCAATACAATAAAACAGATGTATTTCTATATTTATTGCTTCATTCGTGCCGCTCGCTTCACTTGTGGTGTGCATTACTCCATGTAAATCAATAGTTTTCATTATTTTTTTATTCGTTTGCGTCTGGTGTGCATAGCCCTTTAACATGCAAGCCCATGCCCATTGACGCGTTTGATTTGGCATTGCATGCTGCAGAGCTGCGCTTACACTCCGACTTTTAAGAATGCGCTCGTTAACATTTATGTATTTTGCTAAATCTGGACTTTTTTTGGTTAAGTCTAGGAAAAAATATGTCATTTACTTTAAATCCGGGAAAAAATACCTGTTAAAACATTACTGCTTTTTTAAAAAAAAATGTATACACTTGTCGTCCCTGTTCACTGCAGTTTCACTGACACACTCGCCACTTCAAACATAATTTCTCTGGTTCTATAAGTCTTAGAGTGATCATCAATGGCTCATTTGAAAGGTAAGAACTTGGACTAATTAGCTGTCATTTTATGTATTTATTTAAACTGTTCTATCCTTTAAAAAAAAAAAAACTGCCCCTTTAGTAATAGTCGTGCGCACCACTGCCATAGAGCTAAACCAGGTTCCCAAAACTGAAAGTAGGCTTGAGCAAAGTATTGAGATTTCGACGTAAAAAAAAAAGGTTTTTACACAGGTTTTTACTGAAAATATTTACGAACATTTTTACGCTGGAGAGAACTGGAGACTGCTCACGACTGCATGTGTTAACCAGGGTCAGGGTTCCAGCATTCACGCAAGAAGAAACTGCAACCGCCGGGTGGTTGTGTGTAGGAACGGGGTAGGAATGGAGCTTAGTTTCATGCAACAAAAGCCTGCAGTATAGAGAGGTGTATTCCAGCGGGACCTTCTGTTTAGGGGAGCAGTGCTAGCGTTTTTACGGCACCTTTTTGTTTGTAGTGTTTTGATACTGTGTTTTATTTTTGTATTTTTATTTCTGCACTCTTGCTTTACCATCGCTGGTGTTGTATGTGGTTCTGTGTTTACTTTCTGTTCTGTGAATAAATCTGCGTGCCTGTGGGGCGTGACAAACACACCAATGCTTCGTGCCTCTCCACTCACTCAACGGTATACCCACGCAAGTGACAGACCCCCTGTCACAGATTCCAAAAGAATTCCACACTTCTGATTTACCTCTCAAACTATTATTCACTACATGATATAAACCCTGCGCTATATTATGTTTCACCATGTCCACAGGCATTTTTAATATCACCAAGCAGACGTGATAAAAGGATCTTGCGACGTATCAAACAAGAGACAGTATAAACCAAGAACACTGCTTAGTCAGCTGACTTCTCCCTAATTGCCTCCTACTTTACTGCAGGAAATACCGGTACATTTACCTTTTAGTAGTCTACATTATTTGGGAAAGGGTTACAGACGAGTATGCTGAAAGGACAGAAAACGTTTTTGGTGAATTCAGACCCGAGCCTGACCCAAAAATTAAAACATTTTGACCCAAACCGCAAACAGTGAAAAAGTTCACATTCCAACACGCTTTTGCGGGTCATCCGCGGGTACCTGACCCAATGCAGGACGCATATGGAAGGGAAGGAAAAGGTACAAACTATTCCTGGAAAGTCTAGATGGCAGCAGGAGACTGAACACTTAGTTAGAGAAAGGAGAGTGCTGAGGAAACAATGGAGAAGAGCAGAACAAAGTCAGAAGGAGGGACTCAATCTGTTACAAAGGGTCATAAAAGATAAGCTTGCAACATTGCGTAGAGCTGAGTGCCTACGGAAACTCTACAAAAAGAAGCAGCGTGCGAGAACTAACTTTTATAAAGACCCGTTCAAATTTGTAAAGAAGTTATTCACCAGTGAGAAAAATGGCACACTAAAAGCATTTAAGCTTGCGCTGGAGAGATATTTGAGGGAAACACATACAGATTCAAAAAGGCAGGAGCCTATGTCAATTCCTTCAGACATCCCACCTATCAATCCACCAGAATACCAAATGGAGGACTGTGCACCTAAGTGGAAAGAAGTAGAGCGAGCTGTGAAAAAAGCAAGGGCTTCATCATCTCCAGGGCCTAATGGAGTTGCATACAGAGTGTACAAGAGTGCTTCAGGAGTTCTACGAATCCTGTGGAAATTGATGAACATGGCATGGGAAAAACAGGTTGTACCAAGAGCATGGCGCCGAGCAGGTGGAGTCTTTATACCAAAAGAAAAAGATTCTACAAGCATCACTCAGTTTCGCCCTATTTCCCTATTAAACGTAGAAGGCAAGATTTTCTTCAGCATTATTGCTCTGAGATTGTCAACTTATTAAAGAACTGCTTCAGTGACACTACAGTACAAAAAGTGAGCATTCCAGGTTTCCCAGGATGCTTAGAACACATCAGTGTGATCTGGCAACAAATTCAATCTGCTAAAAAGGAGAGGAAGGAGCTCCATGTGACATTCCTGGATTTGGCTAATGCATATGGTTCAGTGCCACATTAACTTGTTTGGGCAGCATTTGATTTTTTCAGTGTACCGATGACAATAACAAATTTAGTGAAAGCCTCTTTAGAGATTTGCAATTTAGTTTATCAACTTCAGAATTCAGCACTACATAGCAATGCCTAGAAGTTGGAATAATGGCAGGATGCACCATTTCTCCACTGGCTTATACCATGGCAATTGAAGTAATCATTAGGGCATCAAAATGGGTAGTGGAGAGTGCTTGGCTTCTGAACTGCGACTACCACCATTTCGAGCATACATGGATGACATGACAACCATGACTACAACAGTAGCCTGCACTAATCGGTTATTGGGCAAATTAACCAATAACATTGAATGGGCACGAATGCAATTCAAGCCCACTAAATGAAGGTGCATCTCTATAATTAAAGGTAAAGTAGTAGATAAAACGTTCTTCATTAATGGTGAGGCAATACCAACAGTGTCTGAGAAGCCAGTGAAGAGTCTTGGGAGATGGTACGACGGGGATCTAAAGGACACAGTTCGTGTGGGAGAAGTTAGACAACAAGCAGTGGAAGGGTTGAAGAGCATAGACAGCTGCGCTCTATCAGGTAAACTAAAACTCTGGTGCTTTCAGTTTGGTCTACTGCCGAGGTTGCTGTGGCCACTGACTGTGTACGAGGTTTCTTTGACAACAGTAGAGAAGCTGGAAGCTTTAATCAGTTCATACATCAGGAAATGGTTGGGAGTTCCACGCTGCCTCAGCAGAGTGGGACTTTATGGTAAAGGAATACTGCAGTCTCCGCTCTGACCGAGGAGTTTTAAGTGCGCCAAGGTCCGAATGGAAATGACATTAGTAGAGTCACGCGACAAATGCGTAAGGGAGGCAGCACCTGTGTTGAAAACTGGAAGAAAGTGGGCGGCAAAGAAAGCTGTGGAGGATGCAAAGGCTGCCCTTCAAATTGGTGATATCATAGGGCAAGTTCAACATGGAAGAGGGGGTCTTGGTCTCAGTTCAGCTCCTTCTACATGGCACAAGGCAGCCCCAGCTCAACGGAGGAAGCTGGTAGTCAACGAGGTGCAAAAGCAGGAGTAGAGGATGAGGTGTGTAAAGACCGTTTCCCAGTCCAAGCAGGGAGAATGGATGATACGGGAGAGTGTGGAACAACGCAAGATTGGCTGGCAAGTCCTATGGTCAATGGAACAGAGCAGGATCAGTTTCCTCATCAGGTCAACATATGATGTTCTCCCATCACCACAGAGCCTAAACCTCTGGGTAGGAGAGGATCCCTCATGTCCTTTGTGTTCATCACCTGCAACACTAAGGCACATTTTGACAGGATGTAAGGTGGGTCTTAGCCAAGTACGGTTTACTTGGCACCATGACCAGGTGCTGCGATGTTTGGCCTTAGCATTGGAAGACAAGCGTAACATGACCAATAAGTTGCCACCAGTTCCATCAAAACATTACACACAACAGACAACATTCCTCCGCCCAAGAGAGCAACCGCCAAGAAAAGCCTCGCCAAGGACAACTGGAAGCTGCTAGAGACTGGAAAATGCTGGCAGATGTTGGTCAACGGCTTATTTTTCCACCTGAGATTGCCACAACTAACCTTCGATCAGATATTGTCTTGTGGTCTGGATCAGCATGCCTTGTTCACCTGGTTGAGTTAACAGTGCCATGGGAGGATGCTGGAGATGAGGCGTACGAGAGGCAGAAACTTCGGTAAGCTCAACTAGCCGCTGAAGCGGAACAGCGAGGATGGAGAGTCCGGGTTTACTCAGTGAAGGTGGGTTGTCGAGGATTTGTGTCACACTCTATAACCGGGTTTCTGAAGAGTTGCGTCGCACAGTGAAGAACTTATCTGAAGCAGCAGAGAGGAGCAGCAACTGGCTGTGGTTGAGACAGAAAGATTCTGGTTAGGGATCTCAAGCACAATAGAAAGAAAGAAATGCTGATGTACGGGTAAGTAAGCTGGGTTGAGTTGAGTGGGGGACGGAGGGGGGTGATACTGGGAGGCCAGAATCACCGTCGAGCCCTCTTGAGGTGTTGTGGGCTAGTCAACGAAACACAGAGAATGGAAGGTGCACACTTGAAAACCCCAGAGATGTACCCTACTTAGCTCAATCCAGACGGTTGTTATGCTGATGCGCTGGGGAGACCGCACTGTGGTTGATCCCTGGAGCCAGCATCGTAGCCGTTATGTGTGCTGATGCGCTGGGGAGGCTAAATAAGCTGATCCCTGGAGCCAGCATTACACTTCAGCCATCAGCACCCGGCAGAAGGATATCTACATCATGAGATGGAAGGAAACGCAAATGGATGGAGACACAGATGGATCACATTAGTTTACTGTGAAACTATGTCTTAGTTGGAGCTTATCTTGGCGAGAGCCGAGTTCAAATCAAATCCTCTGCTATTCCTAATCTACATTAATGATTTAGACTCTGATATAGTAAGCAAACTCGTTAAATTTGCAGACGACACAAAAATAGGAGGAGTGGCAGACACTGTTGAAGCAGCAAAGGTCATTCAAAATGATCTAGACCGCATTCAAAATTGGGCAGACACATGGCAAATGAAATTTAATAGAGAAAAGTGTAAAGTATTGCATGTGGGCAATAAAAATGTTCATTATAAATATCATATGGGAGATAGTGAAATTGAAGAAGGGAACTATGAAAAAGACCTAGGAGTTTATGTTGACTCAGAAATGTCTTCATCTAGACAATGTGGGGAAGCTATAAAAAAAGGCTAACAAGATGCTTGGATATATTGTGAGAAGTGTTGAATTTAAATCAAGGGAAGTTAAAACTCTACAATGCATTAGTAAGACCTCACCTAGAGTATTGTGTTCAGTTCTGGTCACCTCGTTACAAAAAGGATATTGCTGCTCTAGAAAGAGTGCAAAGAAGAGCAACCAGAATTATCCCGGGTTTAAAAGGCATGTCGTATGCAGACAGGCTAAAAGAATTGAATCTATTCAGTCTTGAACAAAGAAGACTACGCGGCGATCTGATTCAAACATTCAAAATCCTAAAAGGTATAGACAATGTCAACCCGGGGGACTTCTTTGACTTGAAAAAAGAAAAAAGGACCAGGGGTCATAAATGGAGATTAGATAAAGGGGCATTCAGAACAGAAAATAGGAGGCACTTTTTTACACAGAGAATTGTGAGGGTCTGGAACCAACTCCCCAGTAATGTTGTTGAAGCTGACACCCTGGGATCCTTCAAGAAGCTGCTTGATGAGATTCTGGGATCAATAAGCTACTAACAACCAAACGAGCAAGATGGGCTGAATGGCCTCCTCTCGTTTGTAAACTTTCTTATGTTCTTATGAAGTTTTAACATCTACTCACATGTAATGGAAATCCTGAGACACAGTGCCCCTGAATTAATCTGCAACAAACCAATTTCTAGTCAGATAAAACGGCATAATCTTACAGATTAACATGAAATGATCTGTTTTTATTTATAAACTGCTGAAATCATTTATATTTGCAAAGTATAAAAACCTATACTGAGTTACATTGTTAAATTATCAAGTGTTCGTTTTCCTTGTGTATTAATTTTTGGTTGAATAGCCATGTATTTATTTTGAATTTGCAGCGAGAGTGATAAAGGCGGTGTTTTGTGTTAAAATGAAGCTGTCGACCAGGGAGCGTCCTTACGTGGGTATATTTTTTGCATTTACCTACATATGTACATGAAGATTACAGGGATATAAAGTTTTCCATGGCTAATTTATATATATATATATATATATATATATATATATATATATATATATATATACACACACATATACAGTGCCTTGCGAAAGTATTCGGCCCCCTTGAACTTTGCGACCTTTTGCCACATTTCAGGCTTCAAACATAAAGATATGAAACTGTAATTTTTTGTGAAGAATCAACAACAAGTGGGACACAATCATGAAGTGTAACGAAATTTATTGGATATTTCAAACTTTTTTAACAAATAAAAAACTGAAAAATTGGGCGTGCAAAATTATTCAGCCCCTTTACTTTCAGTGCAGCAAACTCTCTCCAGAAGTTCAGTGAGGATCTCTGAATGATCCAATGTTGACCTAAATGACTAATGATGATAAATAGAATCCACCTGTGTGTAATCAAGTCTCCGTATAAATGCACCTGCACTGTGATAGTCTCAGAGGTCCGTTTAAAGCGCAGAGAGCATCATGAAGAACAAGGAACACACCAGGCAGGTCCGAGATACTGTTGTGGAGAAGTTTAAAGCCGGATTTGGATACAAAAAGATTTCCCAAGCTTTAAACATCCCAAGGAGCACTGTGCAAGCGATAATATTGAAATGGAAGGAGTATCAGACCACTGCTAATCTACCAAGACCTGGCCGTCCCTCTAAACTTTCAGCTCATACAAGGAGAAGACTGATCAGAGATGCAGCCAAGAGGCCCATGATCACTCTGGATGAACTGCAGAGATCTACAGCTGAGGTGGGAGACTCTGTCCATAGGACAACAATCAGTCGTATACTGCACAAATCTGGCCTTTATGGAAGAGTGGCAAGAAGAAAGCCATTTCTTAAAGATATCCATAAAAAGTGGTGTTTACAGTTTGCCACAAGCCACCTGGGAGACACACTAAACATGTGGAAGAAGGTGCTCTGGTCAGATGAAACCAAAATCGAACTTTTTGGCAACAATGCAAAACGTTATGTTTGGCGTAAAAGCAACACAGCTCATCACCCTGAACACACCATCCCCACTGTCAAACATGGTGGTGGCAGCATCATGGTTTGGGCCTGCTTTTCTTCAGCAGGGACAGGGAAGATGGTTAAAATTGATGGGAAGATGGATGGAGCCAAATACAGGACCATTCTGGAAGAAAACCTGATGGAGTCTGCAAAAGACCTGAGACTGGGACGGAGATTTGTCTTCCAACAAGACAATGATCCAAAACATAAAGCAAAATCTACAATGGAATGGTTCACAAATAAACATATCCAGGTGTTAGAATGGCCAAGTCAAAGTCCAGACCTGAATCCAATCGAGAATCTGTGGAAAGAACTGAAAACTGCTGTTCACAAATGCTCTCCATCCAACCTCACTGAGCTCGAGCTGTTTTGCAAGGAGGAATGGGCAAAAATTTCAGTCTCTCGATGTGCAAAACTGATAGAGACATACCCCAAGCGACTTACAGCTGTAATCGCAGCAAAAGGTGGCGCTACAAAGTATTAACTTAAGGGGGCTGAATAATTTTGCACGCCCAATTTTTCAGTTTTTTATTTGTTAAAAAAGTTTGAAATATCCAATAAATTTCGTTACACTTCATGATTGTGTCCCACTTGTTGATTCTTCACAAAAAATTACAGTTTCATATCTTTATGTTTGAAGCCTGAAATGTGGCAAAAGGTCGCAAAGTTCAAGGGGGCCGAATACTTTCGCAAGGCACTGTATATGTATATACACACATATATATATATATATATATATATATATATATATATATATATATATATATATATATACATATATACACACACACACACACACACACACAAGTACGCAGCTAGGATTAGATTTTTACCGGATCAAAAAAAAAAAAGTTGAACAAACCGCTTGCAGATCCTGTTCATGTTACAAAGGTAAAAGTTATCATCTTATAAAGCCTGGAGACTTTTTGCAAATATTAAGTCCCTTGGATGATGATGTTACTGTTAAAATGTGATGACCCATATTATTTCAAAGATTTTTTTTTTTTTTTTTTTTTTTTTTTTATAAATTTAGTCGTCGCCAATTATTTTTACCCTGGTTTTCACCCCAATTTAGCATGCCCAATTATTATCTGTATCCCCGGGTCACCGCTCGCAACCCCCCCGCCGACTCAGGAAACGGAGGCTGGAACACGCGTCCTCCGAAACGTGCTCCTTCCAAGCCGTCATTTTTCGCACTGCAGATCCCCAGCAATGCTACCAGACCTATAGTGCCGGAGGACAACACAGATCTGGCGGCTCTGCTGCAGAGCCACAGGCGCCCTATCGGCCACAGGGGTCGCTGATGCGCGGTGAGCCGTGGATTCCCCTGCCGACCTAAGCCCTCCCTACCCGGGCAGCGCTCAGCCAATTGTGCGCCGCCCCCTAGGAACTCTCGGTCACGGTCAGCTGTGACATAGCCTGGATTCGAACCAGCGATCTCCAGGCTATAGAGCACATCCTGCGAGGAGCGCCTTTACTGGATGCGCCACTCGGGATCCCCTATTTCAAAGATTAAAACTAATTGTCTCCCAGCAAAACCACAGCAACCTAAAATGACCATTCATACTGTCAGAAATATATGATTTTAAAAGGACAAGAATATAACATCAATATTAATAAGTAGATGGGTTCATACCTTTATTGACTTGCATTTGGTTCACTGTTACTTAAGTTACCTTACACTGCTGGGACTGGTAACTGCTGCTGACTGGTAAAAGTGGTGCTGATACTGTTGTGACTGGTGCTGACACTGCTGGGACTAGTGCTGACACTGGGACTGGTGCTGACACTGCTGGGACTGGTGCTGTTCTTATACAATATTTGTATGACAAGGTATTCACCAAAAATAACAACAACAATAATAATAATAATAATAATAATAATAATAATAATAATAATGTGATGTTCCCACCTCTGAACACTAGATCTCCTTTGAACTTTTACACAGTTTCTCACTCAATTCTATACTCTTTTGACAGTATAAATCGACGATAGGAAGTAGTACAGTACTTCAGGCAGGGAAAACCGGTCGCAGAGGTCCTGGTGCTACCTAGCGCACAGGCCGGGTCAATAGATGCAAATACACAGCACCATACAGCCAGCTATCCCGGTTTAGCTACACATTTCACGGGGCGTGAGCTGGGTTGAAGAGTAAGGTAGAAGAAGCAGCAAGGAGCTGTTAGTAGGACAGAAGGTGGTCACTGACTGAGGGCGACGATGCCGACACATCCCAAGGGTAGAGGACCCAGCAACCGAAATGAGATAGACAAGATGATCGCTGACTGAGGGCGACGATGCCGACACATCTCAGGGGCGAAGGACCCAGCAATCGAGGACAGGATAGAAAAGAGGTTGCTGACTGAGGGCGACGATGCCGACACATCCCAGGGGCAGAGGACCCAGCAACCGAAAACACTAATGAGGGTTATGACTCAAAAAGCCGCCCCTCGAGAGGAGATTGGAGAGGTACCCAGCATCTGAGACTTCTGTAAGAGGCGCTCGTAAAACCCCTGATAGGCCGAGACGTCACGCTGCCTGGAACCTGAAATAAGGACAAAGCATTGAGGTTAGTATAGGACTCGGCACGAGTGACCACGTCCTGAAAGAGAGGCAGAATAGAACAGAGCCTCGAGTAAGGCAAGATGAGCGCAGGAGCTGCGACAGGACAGTTTGGCCGGGGGTCCGCTCTGACTCACATGGTGAGAACCCCCCTGAAGGTAAGGGAGGCGGATGCCTAGCCCTGAGGTCGGGGAAGTAAGACTCACTTGCCCCCCAAAGGATGGACCCCCGGCACCTCACGAAAACTCCCACACCGTGCGACAAACAAGAGACAGTACATGCCTACGCATAACAAACAAAAGAGAGAGAGAATCCCTACCATGGATGATGAAAGCCAGGATCTGGTTTTGTTTGAAGGAATAGGATGAATCTGATTCTGGGCACAGAAGGCTGAACACACTGATCAAGCTGTAGAATATGAAGCTCTCGAAGAAGGGCGAGGGATGCAGACATGAAATGCGGAGCAGATTGAAGCAGGTTACTGAGAGTAGGATTCAGTCAAATAGCAGCTGATGAAGCTGGGGAGTCTGGAGGGGGGGCAGCAAACGGGACCAGCTGACAGAACTTGGATACCGAAAGTAGAGGCCGAAGGGGAGCTAGAATTGAGGGTTGAGGTAGCGGCTGGAACTGAACGAACATTATAAATTGACTGCTGGGGAAGCTCAGCACCCTTTGTGCTCCATTTTCTGGAAACAAGGGAAGAGAGGAGATGTCGACCATCCTATGTGTTAGTTAATACAGGACCGATCAGCGGTCTGCTACTATCCTGTCTGCTTGAAATGGAAAAGGTGAACTCACATTCAGAGATTGGGTTTCACAACTCCAGTCATTCTCCTAGTAGTGGAACTCCTTAACTCATAATCAAGACAGATTTCCAGTCTCATACCACGTCTCTCACCATGCATTAATGCTGTAATATTTGAGAGGATGTGAGGACATCTGAATAGATTGCTGAGAAGGTCAAGCACCTCGTATTTTGATTAGATGGGGATTAGCATTAGCCTTGATTGTGGAATGCTGCCGTGATCTGCATATTGGAGGAAAGCGGGAGCGGTGGAAGCTCTGGAGAAGTGCAGTTACAGATTTAAACTGTAAACTAAAGCAACTTTGCATGCTATAATAGTGAGGAGATCTAAAGAGGGAGCAGAGATCTGCTGCAGTGAGGAGCAATTAACAGAGAGGACGGGATCTGCTGAATGGTGCAGAGATCTAAAGAAGTAACGATGAAGCGCCGTCAATGATGAGTAGTGCTCTGCTGCAGAAAGAGAGATCTGCTGAAGCAGTGATCTGTTATTGTGAATGATGGACTACCATTGGTAGAGTGTGGTGGTCTGCTGCAGAGCGCAGAGATCTGCTGAAGCAGTGATCTGTAATGGTGAACGGTGGACTGCCATCGGTAGTGTGGTGGTCTGCTGTAGAGCACAGAGATCTGCTGAATGCGGTGGATATTGGTCTTTGAGTGAAAAGTGATTTAGATAAAGCCAGAGATGAAGAATGCATAGAGCTGAGGCCGCTGTAGAACCTGAGAGGATAAAGAATGCGTTGCTCTGAGGCTATTGCAAAATCTATTGATTTGGTCAGGAGCAGTCTGAGTGTATTGTATAATCGCAGGGTAGGAGGACACTTGACTGAAATGTTAATGATAACATGATAGTTGTAGGACATGGTTTCCGTTTCTGACTGGCAGCTCACGTTGCTGAAATGGAAACTTGAAGGTTGAATAAAGTGCCTTGGTGAAATTTGTCGGTTTGAAGGAGAGAAGCCAGATGAGGAAGCACGAATCCGGGAACAGGAAGAGGTCACTGGGATGGAAGCCTGGTGCAGGGAAGCTGGAAGTTAATGTGACGGTAGATTCGGAGCATCTCAGAAAGCCAACAAGTGCATGGCTTCATGACCATGTCCTCGAAGGTCAGTTGATATAGATAGACAAAGGATGAGGCAGGAGGAGAATTCCCGAGAATCCCTCACAGTGATAACTGCGAGAATAGATAGAAAAGCTGTAGTGTCCGAGCTTCGCAGCGATACTAAAACTAGTTTCAGTAGTTCGGGACAAACACCAATCACAAAATGTTTTAGTACAAATATTTATTGTAGAGAATGCGGAGTATGCGATTTAACAGAAAAGTATTCTGTATATACACATTCATTTGGCATCAAACCTAACTTGGTTTGAGGGTTCGCTGCCTGGCCAACTGGACGAGGCTGAGACCCTGTGACAAGAATGGCTGAGTGGGTGACGTCAGACCAGAAGACAGGAACACAAACGACAGAGAGATGTGGAGTTTGGTGGAGCTGAGCGAATGCTTTCGCTCAGCATTTAATGAATAAACAGACAGAAAATAAACGTTTGTAACAAAACACAAAAAACAGGACACGGCACTTGCGCCAAAATAAACAGACATACAAAACGACTAACCACTAAACAGACGGTGCAGGACAGACGAACAAACACGGTGAGTGAAAACACTTATCTTTACGATTTTACTTTACTTTTACTTTATAATACCCTCCGTCTCCTAACCCGTTCTCCACTCACCGAACACCAACCCCCAGTGAGTGAAAACATGCAGCTTTTATGCAGTTGTACCGAGATTCGATTGCTAGTCAATCATTCAATTGGAATCTCGGTACAACTGCACGTGAATTAATTAAAGTGCAATTCCCCGTGCTCACATATTACTTTTTACTTGCACGTGATGTGATGTGCCATCCCCGTGCCTAAATACAAATATACAATTTACACACACGTGAAACACAGACCGCTTATATCCCGTGTACCAATGCCTATACACCAACATTTACACACAACACGTAACATATAACACACACAGGGGGGGCACTTTGCCACAGACCCCCATTTGATAAAACATAAAAACTGTTATTAAGAAAGGTGGAGATGGGGAGGTGGTGGGTTACGATGAAATCAAAACGCAACAGAGAGATAAGTGAAGAGGGTATTTATAGTGCTAACAATTTAAATTAGCTAATGTGTAAATTGAATGATTCAATTTGGTGATGCGGAGATTGGTGTCTGACCCTCCTCCCGAACTTTAATTATAAATTTCATTTCAGTAGTTCGGGACAAACACCAATCACAAAATGTTTTAGTACAAATATTTATTGTAGAGAATGCGGAGTATGCGATTTAACAGAAAAGTATGCTGTATATACACATTCATTTGGCATCAAACCTAACTTGGTTTGAGGGTTCGCTGCCTGGCCAACTGGACGAGGCTGAGACCCCCAAAAAGAACAAGCCGGTCTCAATGCCACAATTAGAATTGAATATAGCCCACTTGAAGGTTTAGCCAACCTTTAACAAATGATCATCAGCACGCAGGAGAGGAAAACAAAACCCATTTTTGGGAAATAAACCTCTGGGAATCCATGGCTGATTCGATTGCCCTTCCTCCAGGCAGGCTACTAACACTTAAGAGCACATTTCTGTAAAAGCATTTTTAGGCTCCATAATATTTGTTATAATGTAAACTTGGTAAGCACTGGAGGATCAACGACCTAACCGTTTGATAAGAGAGTCTGGAACTCAGTGGGAAAAAGCTGCTACGATTCTGAAGGAAGGACCGGAAAACTGCTCAGCTGCGAATCCGGACCTGGAAATAAATCAGGTGAAAGAAGAACAAATGTTGGGTGACGATTGTTCAGTTTTCATTAATAAACAGCGGGCCTGAGGGTGATGCGCCCTGAGAAAGATGGAGATGGACAAGAGAGAAAGGGGTCATATGGGCCAACATGGGAGTTTAATTTATAAACAAAATTGAAAAGCTTTCTCTAATCTTCCTGGTCCGTTTTACTTCTTTTGAGCAGAAAGGAAAGGGTATCAGATGAGGGGATTGCTAGGTCAGAGATTAAGGGGTGAATCTGGGGGTTGAATTTGAGAGTGATGTAGACTCCCAGCACCTATGGGAACCCAAGAAGGCTAAGAGAAAGAGCTGTAAGGTTTTATCTAAAACAGGCAGGAGTAGCTGGAGCAGATGAGAGGCACCAAGAGAGTACGTTGATGGCAATAGGTAGGCAAGCAGGAGGAGAAAGAGATTCTGATAGTTGAAGCCCTTTCAGGATTAGTGAAATTTGTGAGTTGCAGAGTGTAGAGCTGGGACACTGAAATTGAGTTGAGTTTGTAGAAAAACTTGATGCCGGAAATTCAAATCTTATAGCTCTGTTCTTAAGGGACATAAAACAGGATGACACTACGGGCACTGAAAATGATGGAAAGGAATGTTGAATGCAAAGTGAAATTTTAAAGCAATTCCAGGATGACCGGTACATTTGCAGTGAGCGGGGAGTGATGCTGAGAAGAGTTGTTTCTTGAGCCTGCAGAAATCAGGGAATGCAGCAGGTGGCTCACATGAATGTCAGGTCTGAAAAATGAGGAATCTGAGTTTGCAGGAGGTCGTCTTCGGAAGCCAATGCTCTGAATCTCTGCGTTTGGAAACGAGAAAGAGAATCAATTATATTCAGGTGGCCGAGAATGTGTTGAGCTCTGAAAATGAACTGATGAGTAACAGATAAACAGGTAATCCTTCTGAATATTGTCATTATATGGTGGGAGAATGAACGATCTTGTTAAAGATTTAGACTGAAGGTGAATTGTGAGTGGAGAAGAATGGATTTTGAGCCCAGGAAGACCCCCAAAAGGATTGCGGCTACAGCAAATGGACACACTTTGCGCAATGACGAGGAGTGATCGGTTATAGGAATAATGCTGAATTCGTTGGGCCATGGAGCAGAAAACCAATTTTCCCTTGTAGTATCCTCCAAAGCCAAGAGAGGGAGCTGCATCTTTGAACGGCTGAATGTCTTTGTGCAGCAGGAGACAGTTGTCGTAAAAGAAAGTACTGCCATTCCTTTCTTTTAGTAGGAGCTCCCACAGGCGGAGTTCCTTGCGAAAAAAAAGGAACCAAACCATAAGTATGACATCATTGAGGGAATCGACAGAAAGGATCAAATAGAGAGAAGGTAGGAGATAAAAGCTCTGCCTCGAGGATTTATCCTCATTGCGTACAAATTGCAAAGCATATGACATGGTTTATTTAAATTTCGAGAAAGCTTTTGACAAAGTCCCACATAAAAGATTAATTTCTCATATTGAACGCAGTAGGGATTCAATGAAATGCATGCACGTGGATTAGGGAGTAGTTAACATGTAGAAAACAGAAGGCCTCCAGAGTATGCAGTATTGCGGCCCTGACTGATATTCAAAGAAATGGGAATGGTTTTGAAAGTGTTTGAATAAACTGCCGGTAAGCTGAAAGAAGAAAAGCATCTCACAGAGAAGAAACCACTATGGGGTCGTGCTGGACATCCATGGCGGCCAGGGAGGTCACTGCAGGGGCCTGCTGAATGCCTGCAGTGAGGGGAGGGTAACCTAAAAGGTTACATTTGGAAGACCGCGGAGGTAAGGAATAGAAGGGGGCAGTGGGGCCCTGTTGAAGCTCGCAGCTGGTAGAAAACCGTTTGACAGAGAAGGGAGCACTATGGGGGCCTGCTGGACGCCCATAGTGGCCAGCGAGGTCACTGCAGGGGGTGGGGAATGCGGGAGCAGCCGCACACAACTGTAATTACTGATTAGAGGAGACATCAAAAATAGAGCAAGGTAACCAGTGGTGTATTACAGGGATCAGTATTAGGTCCTCTGCTATTCCTAATCTACATAATGATTTAGATTATGGCATAGTAAGCAGACTTATTAAATTTGCACACAACACAAAAATAGGTGGAGTGGCAAACACTGTTGCAGCAGCGAAGGTCATTCAAAATGATCTAGACAGCATTCAGAACTGGGCAAGCACATGGCAAATGACATTTAATAGAGAAGTGTAAAGTACTGCACACGGGCAAGAAAAATGTGCATTATAAATATCATATGGAAGATACTGAAATTGAAGGAATCTTTGAAAAAGACCTAGGAGTTTATGTTGACTCAGATATGTCTTCATCTAGACAATGTGGGGAAGCTGTAAAAAGGCAAACAAGATGCTCGGATATATTGTGAAAAGTTTTGAATTTAAAATCAAGGGAAGTAATGTTAAAAATGTACAATGCATTAGTAAGACCTCACCTAGAATACTGTGTTCAGTTCTGGACACTTCATTAAAAGAAAAAGGATATTGCTGCTCCAGAAAGAGTGCAAAGAACAGCGACCACAACTGTCCCGGATTTAAAACACATGTCGTATGCAGACAGGCCAAAAGAAAAGAAGCTATTCAGACTTGAACAAAGACTACGCGGTGATCTGATTCAAGCTTTCAAAATCCTAAAAGGTATTGACAACGTCAACCCAGGAGACTTTTTTAACCAGGACCAGGGGTCACAAATGGAAATTAGACAAAGGGGCATTCAGAACAGAAAATAGGAGGCACTTTTTTACATAGAAAATTGTGAGGGTCTGGAACCAACTTAGTAATGTTGAAGCCGACACCCTGGGATCCTTCTTGATCCTTCTTGATGATACTCTGAGATCAATAAGCTACTAACAACGAAACGAGCAAGATGGGCTGAATGGCATCCTCTTGTTTGCAAATCCTCCCATGCTCCCATGTAGTTTAAATGGCCTAGGAGGGACAGAAGATTGCGTTTAGTAGGGGGGGGGGGGCCGGACCGGACAGAAAAGTGGAAATATAAAAAATACAATCCCCTGAGGACAGGCTCAATGGGCATGATTTTAAATGTGTTTGATATATTGGCTTTAGCCAGTCATGCGTTTTTCCCAGCAATTTTGATTAAGAATATAGCGTGGTCGATTTGCATATTGCAGGGAGCAATCTTCGTGAGGGACTGTTGATGCTGGGTGTGGTGGAGTTACGGTGAGCGGAAATGAAGGAAGTTACAGGCGGAATAGCACAGGTTCCTTCAATGAAGTTATTACAAATCTGGCAAAACAATCTCTGGATACACATGCTCAAAACTGCCGATGAGCAGTGAGGGAAGGGAACCAGAAAGGTTAGGGAACCTGCAGTGAGGGAAGGGAACCAGAAAGGTTATAGTTAGAGGTGAAGGGAGCACTATGGGGGCCTGCTGGACGCCCATAGTGGCCAAAGAGATCACTGCAGGGGCCTGCTGGACGCCTGCAGAGAGGGAAGGGAACCAGAAAGGTTATAGTTAGAGGTGAAGGGAGCACTATGGGGGCCTGCTGGACGCCCATAGTGGCCAAAGAGGTCATTGCAGGGGCCTGCTGGACGCCTGCAGTGAGGGAAGGGAACCAGAAAGGTTATAGTTAGAGGTGAAGGGAGCACTATGGGGGCCTGCTGGATGCCCATAGTGGCCAAAGAGGTCATTGCAGGGGCCTGCTGGACGCCTGCAGTGAGGGAAGGGAACCAGAAAGGTTATAGTTGGAGGTGAAGGGAGCACTATGGGGGCCTGCTGGACGCCCATAGTGGCCAAAGAGGTCATTGCAGGGGCCTGCTGGACGCCTGCAGTGAGGGAAGGGAACCAGAAAGGTTATATTTGGAGGTGAAGGGAGCACTATGGGGGCCTGCTGGACGCCCATAGTGGCCAAAGAGATCACTGCAGGGGCCTGCTGGACGCCTGCAGTGATGAGGGGGGTGTAACCAGAAGGTTACAGATGCATATTATACAACAGTGGCGGGTGTCGAAACCCCCAGGATAGATCGCGGGAGCAGCCGCTCCTAACTGTAAAAACAATCTCTGGAAACAAATGCTCAAAACTGCTGAAGCGCAGAAAGAAAAGCATTTCACAGAGAAAGGATCACTATGAGGGCCTGCTGGACGCCCATAGTGGCCAAAGAGGTCACTGCAGGGGCCTGCTGGACGCCTGCAGTGAGGGGAGGTAACCTGAAAGGTTATAGTTGGAGCCAGAATGCTCAGGAACTGCTAAATGAGCCTTTGATTGACAGGTGCGATGGTCCTGCTTTCGGATTTTTCCGGTAGTAGAAGCGCTTCGTGGAGATGCAGTCGGTGCGGGCGAGGTGTTTCAAGTCCGCTTATAATACGCGGAAATTGGGCTAGCTTCTTGAGTCGCGGGTTGAAATTTGTAAAAACACCCATACTGACATGGGTTGGGCTTGTTTTGTCGTGAGACTTGGCAACACTGGGTAAAGCAACGATCAGTGCTGACGTCATAGCGCCTGCGACAGGAAGGATGAAATAAAGTAAACAAATTCTTCTTACGTGCTGTAGATTTGAATGGGATGTTGTTGCTACGAAGATAAAGCTGGAGCCGGGAGATCGTCCAGTCTCTGATTTCAGGAGTTGCGGAGGAACGAGTGGCCAGGCGGGAGCCACAGCAGACAGGAGAAGCTGACATCTGGGCAGAGAAGTTTGGAGTGGTAATACCGCCGACCGAAGTTGTGGTGGAGTTGGCCCGGGAAGGGCTGGTTGAACTGGTTGCGTGGATCTCGGCTCCGGGGAAACAGCAAACAGATCGTCATCCGTCGAAACGGAATAATCCAGAATGCAGACCATGATGCGTGCATGTACGATGAAATCAAAACGCAACTGAGAGATAAGTGAAGAGGGTATTTATAGTGCTAACAATTTAAATTAGCTAATGTGTAAATTGAATGATTCAATTTGGTGATGCGGAGATTGGTGTCTGACCCTCCTCCCGAACTTTAATTATAAATTTAATTTAATACATAGAGAGAGAGCGTGTGGTATTATACTGCCATCCGGAGGTTATGATTGGAATTAAACCATTGACTTGAGTGAAGCAGGGTAGAATCTATTAAGTATTACGATTAAATCCTTGTCTATGTAGAACAACATTTGCTTTAGATTTGAATAATAAATATTCTAGACATGTTTTAGGACAGCGAGTCATGAATAGAGATAAGTTAACGCAGTATTTAGATGTCATGGTTCGGCGCGTTGAATTCGTCTCTGCCAGTTGTGAAAGAGCAGCAACAGGAAGCCGGAAGATTGCAGTGCTGAGGCGCAGAGCACGCAGAGCCTGATGAAGCTGCCTGGTCACCATAGCAACTTAGCACTCCCCGCAGTCACTCAATGAGGGCATTGCCGTGGTAACCATGGTCTGTGAGGCGCCGGTGGAAAAGTCACAGTACAATAGTGTTGTTAGATCATTTTGTGACCAGTCAAGTCACGAGTCGCCACTGGTTGAAATGGAGCTTATAATGGGTTGGATATGTCTTTAAAAGGTTGAACGTAGCTGATGGAGGTCCAGGGCAGGATCTTCTGATGGAACGGTAATTGTGCTGGCTCTGTGGGAGCGGGGGAGGGGCGTCTGATTGCAGGCGAGGAGTAAAGAAAGATTCCGCCGACAAGGCCTCGGGTGGAAATTAAATAGAGCTAAAGGAAGGCAATCGCAGACAACGGAAATGTCGATGTCTTGTCGAAGGAGCTTGAAAGTTTAACGGAGGACCAGACTTTCTGATAAAGTTGCAGACAAGTTGAGTAATGAAGCTGCGCCCCGGACGGCTCTGATGCTGAGGTGGAGACCGGGTGGAACAGGAAAGAGTAACGTTGGAGCTCTTGAAGCCGAAAAGAGAAGCTGAATGAAAAGAAAGATCACCTGAGCAGGTAGGAAAATTATTGATAATATCTTGGCAGCGATGTGCAGAGAAACGACCTGCAGAGCGAGGCAACGAAGTTTAGATATTAGCAATGAAGCACGAAACGACGGCGTCTGAGCGTTTGCTACAAAAACGAAACACTAGACAGAAAAGGTGCAGGTGATCAGGTCTTAAATAGTAAATAGATTCTAATTAACAGGAAATTAGAAAATTGGGAGATTGAAGGATTGGAAGCACCCAGCTCCACGCCCCCTGAACCACGCAGCTAACATTTAATGTCATCATAAAAACAGGTACTTGGATTTTTACTGTGCTGGCGTTAAAACATTTTAGAAAAAAAAAAAGGATTTATCAAAACGTATTGCAGCTAAATATCACATTGCGCAGGGGGAAAACAACAATATAAATGACTTAACATTGATTCTTACCAAGAGTTGGCTTCTTTAGAAAGAAATGTGTAATTGGTTGTTTTTGTTCTCCGTTTCATGTTAGTGCTGCACTGTAAACCAGAGTACAGAGTAACTTGGGAAACTGACTAATAAGAAACGTCTTTGTGGCGCAAATTTCAAATACGCCAGTGTCTGTACAGCCCGAGATCACAGTAATGTGAAGAAATTAAAAATAATAGTTTATATATCTCAATTTTACACTCTTAAAAAATAAAGGGGGTACGTTTTGGGTTTTTTTATCTTTTTTTTTTTTCGTCTTCACAATTAAGAATTGAGCCGATTTTTACAGAGGCGTCCGCCTTTGCTGCTCATGCGACCACTTTAAATTCCTGCCAATGATATTTGTACTTATATTGTACTGTATAAGCGACCACCTGTCTAAAGCCTGCCGCACACAGCCCGAATCAAGCCGTCCCAACTCATCTCATCTGAGTTTGCACAGATTCTGCGATCAGTTATGCTCAGTTTTCGTTTGACGTCACAATTGAGTTTTTCCCGACTGGGTGTCGCACACTAAGACTGAATTAGACGGACCACAACTAGATCCTGGTGATTACTATGTATGCAAATGTAATGAATACTGCCCTGTACACATTTTTGTATTAACTTAGCCAAACATAGCGACCCTCATATTATTATGCATGGCATCGTAATTATGCTGATTAGACGGCGGAGGCAGCGCCGCGAGGCAACCAAAAGAAGCGCTTAGCCTATTAATTAATTGACCATTTACACAGTGCAAATGTTTCAGGCAGTGTTTGACTTTTTGTATAGTTTGTCTACTACACTTTAGCCTGTGGTAAATAAAATCCAACCTGTTGATTTTTTTATTTGACTTTGCCGATTTTTTCTCAGCATGTGGATTTAGGGGCTTGTGATTTGTGACCTATATGGAGATCGACACACCGGTTACTTCTGTTTTAGCGCAGTAAGAAAATATAGACTGCCAGTAGATTGATAATGGTAAATCGATAATTTACCTTTGATTAGTTAACGCCTAAAAAATAACTATTTAAATGTGCACATATCTGGTGTTTTTGAATTCGGGACACTCGGAGCAATTCAAGACTAATGTATTTTTACCTGTGGAACTAAAGCTGTCAATATTCCGCCATCTCGTATGGCAACTTACATGACAAGCTACGTCACTTAAACCTGCTTCACCATTGGGTCGCACCCTTATGACTAATCGGTCTCAGTCAGTCTTGGTCGGCAACCGCTGTACACAGACAGACTGATCACATCTGAACGAAACTGCATCTGAAAAAGATTCAACATGTTCAATCTTCAAGTCTGAAGACATCCCGACTGAAATCTGCATAATCTTGGTTTTAAGGTCACGCACACTGATGCGATTCAGCCAAACTCTGTACGGCCAGTTGAGATGAGATGTGTCGGGACGGCTTGAGTCGGGCTGTGTGCGGCGGGCTTAACGCGACCAGCGACCACAATTCTCTTACCCAGGAAAGAACTCAAACCTATATTAAGCACCCTTACACAGGGCTATTGTTATAAGAAAAATAGGGTTTTAAATGGTACGTCCTATATTCAAAGGAAAACATTTTATCCGTAATCAATAAAACAACAGGGCTCTCATGTAAAGGAAGAGAGAAAACGTGGAGAAACAAAAGGGCCTCCCTAGATGACAGAATTAAAGTTATTAAACTTGTAAAGACAGTAAGTGCCAGAAAAACTGCTGAGAAATTCGGCACTAGAAAGACGCACATACAGCAGTTTGAAACGGTAAGAACTAGGGCTTGAAGTTTTTATTTTTGTTCACGTGACTGTGTTTTGCGCCGATTCAATATCTTACTTAAACTGCTAATTACTAAATAAAGTTGCTTCTATTTACCTTGATGTCCTGATTGACTTGCTGCTTCTGTTTCACCTTCTTCATTATTCAAACACAAGAGCAAGCAATAACATTAGTCACTTCCCCCAGATGCTACTTTAACTTGCATCTCGTTCTCGCACTTGCCTGGGAACTAGGTAGCTTCCAATGTGTCCGTTTTGTGTTGTGTTGTTCTTTCCCGCTAATTTAACAGAATGTTCTCATAATTAGGATGTAACGGTTTAAGACTTAAAGGCAAACTGTTAAAATAAAAAAAAATAGTGAAAATATTTCACAAAGAACACATCGCACCATAAACCATTTAACCACCTATACTTAGCACAATAAAATCCCAGTTGTTTGTCAAAATAAAATCATCAATGTAGTTAAAATGCGCAAACGTACAGTAATACTAAGAGGTCAATTGGATTTTGAATAGTCCTACTAACGTAAAAGACTGGTATTGTAGCTGCTGTTTCATAAACACATGCAAAATACCCCAGCAGCGCAAACAAAGTATTTTTTTTTACTAGTGTAATAATTGAGCTGTTCACCCACTATGACAAAATCCACAGACCACTTCTTAAAAATGCATTGAAAACAATACAGTTATGTCCTCCTTTCATCTGGCAATGTTGATTGTGCCTATTCCCAAAACCATGCTGCTGTGGTCTGGTCTGCCCATTTTTGTATTTATGAATGTATTCATTAAAAAAGCAAAAAATAATTAACCAAACTAACTGTAAAACATCTATCCAGGATGCAAATCCTGATGTATTAAATTAATCAAACATGTCTAGAGCTGATTAACTCAATTCACAAATTCTGGAAAACAAAGATGACTGTGCAACAGCTTCATTGGTCATCTGTACCGCGGGCTATAGTGCCAGTGGCTGTAGGCTACGAGAATGGAAAAAATAAATAAATAAAAAATTATTAAAGCTCCAGAGGGTTGATTGTGTGTTAATTTCTGGTACTGTGCAATAGTATGTTAAATTTTGTGTACAAGACATTTTTTCTTAAGTTTTTAAGCTTGTACATGAGTTTGGATTCACAAGTGGTAGCTTGGATTTTAAAAACAACTTACAATTTTAGCAAAATATGGCTTTTTTGCCAGTTCTTTTTTTGTTTTCTAAAACAATTTTTTTTTAAGCATAGTAAATGTTAGATCAATATATATTAAACCAGACAACAAACACTAACCCCCTTTTCTACCGCATTTAAGTTTTAAGAAATGTCATTACAAGTCATTAAGCAAGTCATTACAACTCTGCATCAATCTTGCTGCTTCAACCTCCACTCATCCAGCTGTGTCCGCTCCCATTTCTCTTCGTCGCTCTAAACGCATCAAACCTCAGGATGATTCTCAAGCGCAACTTTTTTTTTACAAGGATGGCCCATCGACAAACTCCTGAAAGCTCTTTTCAAAAAATGATTGCCCATTGAAGCAGGGAGGGATCGAGCTGCTTTATTTGTTTCATATTGCAATTCCACATTGGCCGAGTCTGTCTTTCCCCCCCAAAAGTCACAGCAGATCTGTGTGGAGTGCAGGATGCACCCTATAGCCTGGAGGTCGCCGGTTCGAGTCCAGGCTACTCCACTGCCAACCGTGGACAGGACTTCCCAGGGAGTGGCGCACAATTGGCCGAGTGCCGCCCAGGGGGGGGAGCTAGGTCGGCCAGGGTGTCCTCAGCTCACTGCGCACCAACAACCCCTGTAGACTGGACAAGCACCTGTGGGCCTGCCTGTAAACTACCCAGAGCTGCATGGTCACAGCAGAGATTCAAACTTGTTAGTTCACGCTCCGCCCCTGCTATGCAAGCTTAACTCGCTTCTGATCCAGCGACTGCAACCCCTCAGTTTTCAATTTCATCTGATCCTTCTTCCGATTTGCGTTATCAGATTTAACGCTATCAAGCAACTCAGTCATCCTCTTTCCACCTCAATTTCTACAGTATCTGATTGCCTGGATGTAATAAATAGCAGGATCACTCGCTTGGAACTGGCAGCCATTACTTCCTCATCAGTGGCAACAGCAGCAGCGCTCGTCTCTCCCACTGCTTCAGCCACGCCCACACCTGCTCTTCACTCTAGCGACAGGAACCTCCTCTGCTTCAGTAGTTCATCACCCCTCTCTCTCTCCTCAACTGAGATGCAATATTAATGAAGGAAAAGGACGCTAATTTGGTCTCTATTCTTATTACAACTTCAGAATTTCTGGATCACAGGGTAGTTGACTGTGGAGTCTGTCACTCTAAATTCTGAGGATGCTCGGCTGTGTAAAAAACGTACACCTGGAGAATTTGTGGTTGTATTTTCTGTTTTTCGCGATGTCCTTTGTGAAGTTTATACTCGCGGACAACAAGAACTGGACTCATATTGTTAACATTGGTGATCTCTCAGTCAGATATGGCGGTACCATATTTTATGAGTATCATAAAGCTTTTTTTAAATAAGATTGCAGTTTTTGAAAGACTGCTGTGGTGATAAAAGTGTTTCTAGAGTGTTTGGTCTACCACATTATTTAATATTAATTAATCAATTGTAATATTAATACATTAACTAAATTCAAAATGTTCTTAACATAAATGCTAAAATTATATTTTAATTATACTTTCCTGATATATTTCAAAGTTCTTAATACAAATACTAAAAAATTGCTTTCAGTTATGAATTCAGGGTTCATTCAAAGTACCTGACCAGTGCATTCAAAAACAAAATAAAAAGGGACGGACTAAATTAAGAATGTTTAATAAATGTAATCCAAAAGAAAGAAATAGGCAGTCTTGAAGTTCACTTGTAGCACTTTCTTTCATATCGAAGCATTCAATCTAACAGTCTTTTGAGTTCACTCCAGCACAGGAAAACACAAACCAGGAATCAAGAAGCAAGAAGCAGGAAGTCTTGATGTTTTGATGAGATCCAGGGAGATAGATATCTTTCATGTCCTGTGATAGAATTTTTATAGGATTTGAGCATAGGTGTGTCTTAAATTATTGTCTTTCAATTGGTCGACTTTCCTAGTCATTCCATTGGCAAATCCTCAATCAGATCATCTTATTGGTTGTTTTGAATGTAAGCAGATGACATCATAAGTTCATCACAAAGATAACTCCCATTTTCATTCAAACAAAAAGATTGTAAATCACAGAAAATGCATTAAGTTAAAAATACTCTTTTGTGAAATAACTTTTCCTAACTTATTCATTTTTACTTAACATTTTTTATTCTGAAGTGATTTCACATAATGCAATATCAAAATTATTCATTTAAGTATCACAATTATCATTCTAATAAATTCATTTGATTTTAATCAATTTCCAGAATGATAAATTACTTAATTTTTAGTGATTTAAATAAGGCTTTTGATATTTTAAATGTTTGCACATTTATGAGTTCACAGGAATACTGTTTTTATAAAAGTTAACATATTTTTCCATTGAATACAATGTTAATTTAATT
Organism: Acipenser ruthenus; assembly: GCF_902713425.1. Classification (NCBI taxonomy): domain Eukaryota; kingdom Metazoa; phylum Chordata; class Actinopteri; order Acipenseriformes; family Acipenseridae; genus Acipenser; species Acipenser ruthenus. The sequence goes on from NC_081194.1 coordinate 35,164,368, forward strand.
CCAAACTGAATCATCTCCATCGTCCACTAGATGGCTGTATTACTCTGTTTTTGACCAGATCTCTTATGGAATTCCCCATTCGTAGTCACAATGTCTCAAAGCTAGGATTTTGTTGTCAAGTGTGAAACGTTTTGTTTGAAGCTCAGTACTCAATTCTGATAACGATCTGAATTTTCTCAACAAAGTCACATCTGGCTGACCACACAGCAGTGGATTGTTTGTTCAGCAGTTCTCTCAATTTATAATCCACTTAAGCCTAGCATCTTTCCAAAGGTATTATCTTCAAAAAATGTGGGGGCTTAGATCACATAAAAACAACACGCAGTCACAAGTTTGTGTGGCAATTCGCTTCTATGCCACTGGAAGTTTTTAAAATTGTTGGAGACTTCACAGGGATTCACAAATCGTCAGCCAGTAGGATTCTTCACAGCGTATCTCAGTCGCTGAAAAGACAATTCAGTCACTTCATTACGTTTCAAACAGACCCGTCCAAACTGTGGAAACTTAAAGGAAGCTTTTATGAGCTGGATTTCCAAATGTTGTGGGTGCAGTTGATGGCACACTGTGGCAATGTGCCCCGCCCCTGTGTGCATATTATGTGTTGTATGTTGCGTGCGTGTGTTAATGTTGGTGTATAGATTGGTACACGGGATATAAATGGGTCTGTGTTTCACGTGTATTTAAAAAGTGTAGATTTGTATTTAGGCACGAGGAGGGCACAAATCACTTCACGTGCTGGTTAAATGTAATATGTATATAGATGCACATTTCTTTCAGTCGGGGTTGGGTGTTCGGTGAGCGGAGAACGGGATTGGAGACGGAGGTAATTGTGAATTGTAAAAGTGAATAGTTAGAGTATCTGCTCACCGTGTTTGTTTGTCTGTCTAGTCCGTTTTGTTCGTCTATTTATTTTGGCCTCAAGTGCCGTGCCCTGTGTTTTGTCTGTTCAAACCTTTTATTTTCTGTTCTGTTTATTAAATGCTGAGCGAAAGCATTCGCTCAGCTTCACCAAACCACACCTCTCTGTCTGTTTATTTCCTGCTTCTGGTCTGACGCCACCCACTCCGGCCGTCTTTGTGACACGTGGTGTCCTGCGTGGGATTTACAGTGCCGCCAGGACTCAGGCCAGAGCAGGAACCGCATATTTGGATTAAAAAAAAAAGAGGAAATATGGCAGAAGACGCCATCAAACTGCGGGACTGGATTCTGGAAAATGCTGGGCTGGAGGCCCAGTCGATACCAGTAGCCGTCCGGTTCCTGCGGTTGATGGACAGTGAGCGATGGGAGG